>NW_024609766.1:152500-205000 GCF_018296145.1 Oncorhynchus tshawytscha
CTCTCTCTCTCTGTTTTTCTCTCTGTTTTTCTCTCTCTCTCTCTCTCTGTTTTTCTCTCTCTGTTTTTCTCTCTGTCTCTCTCTGTTTCTCTCTCTCTCTCTCTCTCTGTTTCTCTCTCTCTCTCTCTCTCTGTTTCTCTCTCTGTTTCTCTCTCTCTCTGTTTCTCTCTCTGTCTCTGTCTCTGTCTCTCTGTGTCTGTCTCTCTCACTCTGTTTCTCTCTCTGTCTCTGTCTCTCTATCCTTCTCTCTCTGCACACATTTACTTCCCGTCTTGATCTGTGGTACTGATAATTAGAGGGAATATGAAACGGTAACAGCACCAGCTACCAGGGACCCCAGACTACAGTGTATTCCCACCAGCTACCCATCCCGAAACTAGGGGACTTGGGACCCCAGGCTACAGTGTATTCCCACCAGCTACCCATCCCAAAACTAGGGGACTTGGGACCCCAGGCTACAGTGTATTCCCACCAGCTACCCATCCCAAAACTAGGGGACTTGGGACCCCAGGCTACAGTGTATTCCCACCAGCTACCCATCCCAAAACTAGGGGACTTGGGACCCCAGGCTACAGTGTATTCCCACCAGCTACCCATCCCGAAACTAGGGGGGGACTTGGGACCCCAGGCTATAGTGTATTCCCACCAGCTACCCATCCCGAAACTAGGGGACTTGGGACCCCAGGCTACAGTGTATTCCCACTAGTGTATGAAAACTAGAGGACTAGAGACCCTATATTCCCACTAGTGTATGAAAACTAGAGGACTAGAGACCCTATATTCCCACTAGTGTATGAAAACTAGAGGACTAGAGACCCTATATTCCCACTAGTGTATGAAAACTAGAGGACTAGAGACCCTATATTCCCACTAGTGTATGAAAACTAGAGGACTAGAGACCCTATATTCCCACTAGTGTATGAAAACTAGAGGACTAGAGACCCTATATTCCCACTAGTGTATGAAAACTAGAGGACTAGAGACCCTATATTCCCACTAGTGTATGAAAACTAGAGGACTAGAGACCCTATATTCCCACTAGTGTATGAAAACTAGAGGACTAGAGACCCTATATTCCCACTAGTGTATGAAAACTAGAGGACTAGAGACCCTATATTCCCACTAGTGTATGAAAACTAGAGGACTAGAGACCCTATATTCCCACTAGTGTATGAAAACTAGAAAACAGGACTTGGGATATTCCCCTAGTACCCATGCTGAAAACTAGAAAACACTTGGGACCCCAGGCTACAGTGTATTCCCACTAGTGTTTTTCACAGTAATTTTTCTCAGAATGATCTCTGTTCAGTGAGTAACATAAGGCTTCATGTGGAAAGCAGAGCACTTTGTTTCTAGACAGCAGGCAGCTGAAGTCTTGTACATGCAACTCTGCTCTGTTGAAGTGTTTGAGAGGCTGAGAGACTGAGAGACTGAGAGACTGAGAGGCTGAGAGGCTGAGAGGCTGAGAGGCTGCTTGATGAGACCATTAAGAGTCCCTGTCTGCGTCCCAAATGGGACCCTATTCCCTTTATAGTGCACTGCTTTTGACCAGAGCTGAGAAGCATAGCTGTCCTAAACGCCACCCTATTCTCCATAAGTTCCATTTGTCTCTGGTCTAAAGTAGTGCACTATAAACGGAATAGGGTACCATTTGGCCTGCAGAATAGTCTCTCTTACATCTCCTGGTACACTCTTAGAAAGAAAGGTGCTATCTAGAACTAAAAACCGTTCTTCAGCTATAGGAAAACCCTTTGAAGAACCAAAGTAGAACCATTTTAGTTCCATGTGGAAACCTTTTGGAGGGAGTAGAGTAGTAGTGTGGGAGTAGAGAGGAGGGAGGGAGTATACGGGAGGGATGAAGGGAGTAGAGGGGAGGGAGTAGAGGGGATGTGATCTGATAGGGCCATGATGTAGATCAAGGAGAGGTTTTCTTCTTTCAGAGCGAATTGTTTGTTTTCTGGTTTCCGAGATTCATCAACAGTTTAGTCATTTGTCTGGATCTGTGGGTGGACATGGAGGAGACCTCTTCTGCTAATTAGCCATCCCTAAGGCCTGTAGTGTAATGGAGGAGACCTCTTCTGCTAATTAGCCATCCCTAAGGCCTGTAGTGTAATGGAGGAGACCTCGTCTGCTCATCAGCCATCCCTAAGGCCTGTAGTGGAGGACACCTCGTCTGCTCATCAGCCATCCCTAAGGCCTGTAGTGTAGTGGAGGAGTCCTCTTCTGCTAATTAGCCATCCCTAAGGCCTGTAGTGTAGTGGAGGAGACCTTGTCGGCTCATCAGCCATCCCTAAGGCCTGTAGTGGAGGAGACCTCTTCTGCTCATCAGCCATCCCTAAGGCCTGTAGTGTAGTGGAGGAGACCTCTTCTGCTAATTAGCCATCCCTAAGGCCTGTAGTGGAGGAGACCTTGTCTGCTCATCCGCCATCCCTAAGGCCTGCAGTGTAGTGGACTAGACCTCGTCTGCTCATCAGCCATCCCTAAGGCCTGTAGTGGAGGAGAACTCGTCTGCTCATCAGCCATCACTAAGGCCTGTAGTGTAGTGGAGGAGACCTCGTCTGCTCATCAGCCATCCCTAAGGCCTGTAGTGTAGTGGAGGAGACCTCGTCTGCTCATTAGCCATCCCTAAGGCCTGTAGTGTAGTGGAGGAGACCTCTTCTGCTCATCAGCCATCCCTAAGGCCTGTAATGTAGTGGACTAGACCTTGTCTGCTCATCAGCCATCCCTAAGGCCTGTAGTGGAGGAGACCTCGTCTGCTCATCAGCCATCCCTAAGGCCTGTAGTGGAGGAGACCTCGTCTGCTCATCAGCCATCACTAAGGCCTGTAGTGTAGTGGAGGAGACCTCGTATGCTCATCAGCCATCCCTAAGGCCGGTAGTGTAGTGGAGGAGACCTCGTCTGCTCATCAGCCATCCCTAAGGCCTGTAGTGTAGTGGACTAGACCTCGTCTGCTCATCAGCCATCCCTAAGGCCTGTAGTGGAGGAGACCTCGTCTGCTCATCAGCCATCCCTAAGGCCTGTAGTGTAGTGGAGGAGACCTCGTCTGCTCATCAGCCATCCCTAAGGCCTGTAGTGGAGGAGACCTCGTCTGCTCATCAGCCATCCCTAAGGCCTGTAGTGTAGTGGAGGAGACCTCTTCTGCTCATTAGCCATCCCTAAGGCCTGTAGTGTAGTGGAGGAGACCTCGTCTGCTCATCAGCCATCCCTAAGGCCTGTAGTGTAGTGGACTAGACCTCATCTGCTCATCAGCCATCCCTAAGGCCTGTAGTGGAGGAGACCTCGTCTGCTCATCAGCCATCACTAAGGCCTGTAGTGTAGTGGAGGAGACCTCGTCTGCTCATCAGCCATCCCTAAGGCCTGTAGTGGAGGAGACCTCGTCTGCTCATTAGCCATCCCTAAGGCCTGTAGTGTAGTGGAAGAGACGTCTTCTGCTCATCAGCCATCCCTAAGGCCTGTAGTGTAGTGGAGGAGACCTCGTCTGCTCATCAGCCATCCCTAAGGCCTGTAGTGTAGTGGACTAGACCTCATCTGCTCATCAGCCATCCCTAAGGCCTGTAGTGGAGGAGACCTCGTCTGCTCATTAGCCATCCCTAAGGCCTGTAGTGTAGTGGAGGAGACCTCTTCTGCTCATCAGCCATCCCTAAGGCCTGTAGTGTAGTGGAGGAGACCTCGTCTGCTCATCAGCCATCCCTAAGGCCTGTAGTGTAGTGGAGGAGACCTCTTCTGCTAATTAGCCATCCCTAAGGCCTGTAGTGGAGGAGACCTTGTCTGCTCATCCGCCATCCCTAAGGCCTGCAGTGTAGTGGACTAGACCTCGTCTGCTCATCAGCTATCCCTAAGGCCTGTAGTGGAGGAGACCTCGTCTGCTCATCAGCCATCACTAAGGCCTGTAGTGTAGTGGAGGAGACCTCGTCTGCTCATCAGCCATCCCTAAGGCCTGTAGTGTAGTGGACTAGACCTCATCTGCTCATCAGCCATCCCTAAGGCCTGTAGTGGAGGAGACCTCGTCTGCTCATCAGCCATCACTAAGGCCTGTAGTGTAGTGGAGGAGACCTCGTCTGCTCATCAGCCATCCCTAAGGCCTGTAGTGGAGGAGACCTCGTCTGCTCATTAGCCATCCCTAAGGCCTGTAGTGTAGTGGAAGAGACGTCTTCTGCTCATCAGCCATCCCTAAGGCCTGTAGTGTAGTGGAGGAGACCTCGTCTGCTCATCAGCCATCCCTAAGGCCTGTAGTGTAGTGGACTAGACCTCATCTGCTCATCAGCCATCCCTAAGGCCTGTAGTGGAGGAGACCTCGTCTGCTCATTAGCCATCCCTAAGGCCTGTAGTGTAGTGGAGGAGACCTCTTCTGCTCATCAGCCATCCCTAAGGCCTGTAGTGTAGTGGAGGAGACCTCGTCTGCTCATCAGCCATCCCTAAGGCCTGTAGTGTAGTGGAGGAGACCTCTTCTGCTAATTAGCCATCCCTAAGGCCTGTAGTGGAGGAGACCTTGTCTGCTCATCCGCCATCCCTAAGGCCTGCAGTGTAGTGGACTAGACCTCGTCTGCTCATCAGCCATCCCTAAGGCCTGTAGTGGAGGAGACCTCGTCTGCTCATCAGCCATCACTAAGGCCTGTAGTGTAGTGGAGGAGACCTCGTCTGCTCATCAGCCATCCCTAAGGCCTGTAGTGTAGTGGAGGAGACCTCGTCTGCTCATTAGCCATCCCTAAGGCCTGTAGTGTAGTGGAGGAGACCTCTTCTGCTCATCAGCCATCCCTAAGGCCTGTAATGTAGTGGACTAGACCTTGTCTGCTCATCAGCCATCCCTAAGGCCTGTAGTGGAGGAGACCTCGTCTGCTCATCAGCCATCACTAAGGCCTGTAGTGTAGTGGAGGAGACCTCGTATGCTCATCAGCCATCCCTAAGGCCGGTAGTGTAGTGGAGGAGACCTCGTCTGCTCATCAGCCATCCCTAAGGCCTGTAGTGTAGTGGAGGAGACCTCTTCTGCTCATCAGCCATCCCTAAGGCCTGTAGTGTAGTGGAGGAGACCTCGTCTGCTCATCAGCCATCCCTAAGGCCTGTAGTGTAGTGGAGGAGACCTCGTCTGCTCATCAGCCATCCCTAAGGCCTGTAGTGTAGTGGACTAGACCTCGTCTGCTCATCAGCCATCCCTAAGGCCTGTAGTGGAGGAGACCTCGTCTGCTCATCAGCCATCACTAAGGCCTGTAGTGTAGTGGAGGAGACCTCGTCTGCTCATCAGCCATCCCTAAGGCCTGTAGTGGAGGAGACCTCGTCTGCTCATCAGCCATCCCTAAGGGCTGTAGTGTAGTGGAGGAGACATTGTCTGCTCATCAGCCATCCCTAAGGCCTGTAGTGTAGTGGAGGAGACCTTGTCTGCTCATCAGCCATCGCTAAGGCCTGTAGTGTAGTGGAGGAGACCTCTTCTGCTCATCAGCCATCCCTAAGGCCTGTAGTGGAGGAGACCTTGTCTGCTCATTAGCCATCCCTAAGGCCTGTAGTGTAGTGGAAGAGACCTCTTCTGCTCATCAGCCATCCCTAAGGCCTGTAGTGTAGTGGAGGAGACCTCGTCTGCTCATCAGCCATCCCTAAGGCCTGTAGTGGATGAGACCTCGTCTGCTCATTAGCCATCCCTAAGGCCTGTAGTGTAGTGGAGGAGACCTCTTCTGCTCATCAGCCATCCCTAAGGCCTGTAGTGTAGTGTAAATGGAGGAGACCTTGTCTGCTCGGTAGTGACACTGTAAATTCTGTGTTATATGCATATCATCAAGTTTGCATGAGGCTGTCTTTGTGTTAACTAGGTCAGCTTCACCATGTGAGAATTAGGAGAGAAGAGGAGAGGAGAGGCGAGCATAGTCAGAGAACAAGAGGGGATAGGAGAGAAGATAAGAGGGGAGGAGAAGAGGAGAGGATAGGGAGTAAAGAAGAGGATGGTATAGAAGAGAGTAGAGGGGAGGTAGGGGGAGGAGAGGAGTGGGAGGGGGGAGGAGTGGGGAGGGGAGGAGTGAGGAGGGGTGTAGGGGTGGTGGGAGGAGAGAGGGGGGAGTGGGGAGGGGAGTGTTTGGATCCCCTGCATACAGAGCTGTAATGAAAAGACCATGTGACCCGTCTTCTCCCACGCAGTCACACATCTGCAGCTAGCGAGGAGCAGGAACACGCATACTAATGAAGCATCTGTATCTTAATAACCAGAAGATGCTTTCAGAACTAGAACCAGGGATGTGACTGACTAGCCTGAAGGCTACGCTAGTAACATAAAGTCAGAGGGAGGTGTGTGAGTGACTGACTAGCCTGAAGGCTATGCTAGCAACATAAAGTCAGAGGGATGTGTGTGAGTGACTGACTAGCCTGAAGGCTATGCTAGCAACATAAAGTCAGAGGGATGTGTGTGAGTGACTGACTAGCCTGAAGGCTACGCTAGCAACATAAAGTCAGAGGGAGGTGTGTGAGTGACTGACTAGCCTGAAGGCTACGCTAGCAACATAAAGTCAGAGGGATGTGTGTGAGTGACTGACTAGCCTGAAGGCTACGCTAGCAACATAAAGTCAGAGGGAGGTGTGTGAGTGACTGACTAGCCTGAAGGCTACGCTAGTAACATAAAGTCAGAGGGAGGTGTGTGAGTGACTGACTAGCCTGAAGGCTACGCTAGCAACATAAAGTCAGAGGGATGTGTGTGAGTGACTGACTAGCCTGAAGGCTACGCTAGCAACATAAAGTCAGAGGGATGTGTGTGAGTGACTGACTAGCCTGAAGGCTATGCTAGCAACATAAAGTCAGAGGGAGGTGTGTGAGTGACTGACTAGCCTGAAGGCTACGCTAGCAACATAAAGTCAGAGGGATGTGTGTGAGTGACTGACTAGCCTGAAGGCTATGCTAGCAACATAAAGTCAGAGGGATGTGTGTGAGTGACTGACTAGCCTGAAGGCTACGCTAGCAACATAAAGTCAGAGGGATGTGTGTGAGTGACTGACTAGCCTGAAGGCTACGCTAGCAACATAAAGTCAGAGGGATGTGTGTGAGTGACTGACTAGCCTGAAGGCTATGCTAGCAACATAAAGTCAGAGGGAGGTGTGTGAGTGACTGACTAGCCTGAAGGCTATGCTAGCAACATAAAGTCAGAGGAGGTGTGTGAGTGACTGACTAGCCTGAAGGCTACGCTAGCAACATAAAGTCAGAGGGATGTGTGTGAGTGACTGACTAGCCTGAAGGCTACGCTAGTAACATAAAGTCAGAGGGATGTGTGTGAGTGACTGACTAGCCTGAAGGCTACGCTAGCAACATAAAGTCAGAGGGATGTGTGTGAGTGACTGACTAGCCTGAAGGCTACGCTAGTAACATAAAGTCAGAGGATGTGTGTGAGTGACTGACTAGCCTGAAGGCCACGCTAGTAACATAAAGTCAGAGGGATGTGTGTGAGTGACTGACTAGCCTGAAGGCTACGCTAGTAACATAAAGTCAGAGGGGTGTGTGTGTGAGGACAGCAATATCAAGTCAGAGGATGTGTGTGAGGACAGCAACATCAAGTCAGAGGGATGTGTGTGAGGACAGCAACATCAAGTCAGAGGGATGTGTTTGAGGACAGCAACACCAAGTCAGAGGATGTGTGTGAGGACAGCAACATCAAGTCAGAGGGATGTGTGTGAGTGACTGACTAGCCTGAAGGACCTCATCTGCTATGCTAGCAACATAAAGTCAGAGGGAGGTGTGTGAGTGACTGACTAGCCTGAAGCAATGCATGCAGAGCAGAATTAGGCCGATACCCACTAATTATCAAAATCCAGAAAAGAGCTGTTAAATTCTACAACCACCTAAAAGGAAGCGATTCACAAACCTTCCATAACAAAGCCATCACCTACAGAGAGATGAACCTGGAGAAGAGTCCCTAAGCAGCTGGTCCTGGGGCTCTGTTCACAAACACAAACACACACTACAGAGCCCCAGGACAGCAGCACAATTAGACCCAACCAAATTATGAGAAAACAAAAAGATAACTACTTAACACATTGGAAAGAATTAACAAAAAAACAGAGCAAACTAGAATGCTATTTGGCCCTACACAGAGAGTACACAGCGGCAGAATACCTGACCACTGTGACTGACCCAAAATTAAGGAAAGCCTTGACTATGTACAGACTCAGTGAGCATAGCCTTGCTATTGAGAAAGGCTGCCGTAGGCAGACATGGCTCTCAAGAGAAGACAGGCTATGTGCTCACTGCCCACAAAATGAGGTGGAAACTGAGCTGCACTTCCTAACCTCCTGCCCAATGTATGACCATATTAGAGAGACATATTTCCCTCAGATTACACAGATCCACAAAGAATTTGAAAACAAATCCAATTTTGAAAAACTCCCATATCTACTGGGTGAAATTCCACAGTGTGCCATCACAGCAGCAAGATTTGTGACCTGTTGCCACGAGAAAAGGGCAACCAGTGAAGAACAAACACCATTGTAAATACAACCCATATTTATGCTTATTTATTTTATCTTGTGTCCTTTAGCCATTTGTACATTGTTAGAACACTGTATATATATATAATATGACATTTGTAATGTCTTTACTGTTTTGAAACTTCTGTATGTGTAATGTTTACTGTTAATTTTTGTTGTTTTTCACTTTATATATTCACTTTGTATGTTGTCTACCTCACTTGCTTTGGCAATGCAACATCTTAACACATGTTTCCCATGCCAATAAAGCCCTTGAATTGAATTGAATTGAATTGAATTGTGTGTGAGGACAGCAACATCAAGTCAGAGGGATGTGTAGTGAGGACAGCAACACCAAGTCAGAGGGATTCAGATTCAGAAAACTTGAATGTCCCCAAAGAGACATTCAGCAGTCATAAAACATATAACATCTAAAAATGTCAAATAAATAGTAAAGGATATTTACAAACTAATAGGCAGGATAAGTGCTGTTTCACAGTGCAAGTGCTAAGTGAAAGTAGTCCAACATTATTAAGTTGCAGAATTGCATTCGGAATAAAAGGGAACTTGGCCCTATTTTTTAGTTTACGTTATTTTACGTTAGGTAGTCTGTACCTGTGTCCAGAGGGAAGGAGCTGGAATTCAGGGTGGAGTGGATGGGAAGAGTCAAACACTATGTATGGAGGGCTCTGCCCAGGTAGAGAGATGGAGGGCTCTGCCCAGGTAGAGATGGAGGGCTCTGCCCAGGTAGAGAGATGGAGGGCTCTGCCCAGGTAGAGAGATGGAGGGCTCTGACCAGGTAGAGAGATGGAGGGCTCTGGCCAGGTAGAGAGATGGAGGGCTCTGGCCAGGTAGAGAGATGGAGGGCTCTGACCAGGTAGAGAGATGGAGGGCTCTGCCCAGGTAGAGAGATGGAGGGCTCTGGCCAGGTAGAGAGATGGAGGGCTCTGACCAGGTAGGAGATGGAGGGCTCTGCCCAGGTAGAGAGATGGAGGGCTCTGCCCAGGTAGAGAGATGGAGGGCTCTGCCCAGGTAGAGATGGAGGGCTCTGCCCAGGTAGAGAGATGGAGGGCTCTGCCCAGGTAGAGAGATGGAGGGCTCTGACCAGGTAGAGATGGAGGGCTCTGGCCAGGTAGAGAGATGGAGGGCTCTGGCCAGGTAGAGAGATGGAGGGCTCTGACCAGGTAGAGAGATGGAGGGCTCTGCCCAGGTAGAGAGATGGAGGGCTCTGGCCAGGTAGAGAGATGGAGGGCTCTGACCAGGTAGAGATGGAGGGCTCTGCCCAGGTAGAGAGATGGAGGGCTCTGCCCAGGTAGAGAGATGGAGGGCTCTGCCCAGGTAGAGAGATGGAGGGCTCTGGCCAGGTAGAGAGATGGAGGGCTCTGCCCAGGTAGAGAGATGGAGGGCTCTGCCCAGGTAGAGAGATGGAGGGCTCTGACCAGGTAGAGAGATGGAGGGCTCTGACCAGGTAGAGAGATGGAGGGCTCTGCCCAGGTAGAGAGATGGAGGGCTCTGCCCAGGTAGAGAGATGGAGGGCTCTGACCAGGGAGATGGAGGGCTCTGCCCAGGTAGAGAGATGGAGGATCTGCCCAGGTAGAGAGATGGAGGGCTCTGCCCAGGTAGAGAGATGGAGGGCTCTGCCCAGGTAGAGAGATGGAGGGCTCTGCCCAGGTAGAGAGATGGAGGGCTCTGCCCAGGTAGAGATGGAGGGCTCTGACCAGGTAGAGAGATGGAGGGCTCTGACCAGGTAGAGAGACTGAGGGCTCTGACCAGGTAGAGAGATGGAGGGCTCTGACCAGGTAGAGAGATGACCAGGTAGAGAGATGGAGGGCTCTGACCAGGTAGAGAGATGGAGGGCTCTGACCAGGTAGAGAGACGGAGGGCTCTGCCCAGGTAGAGAGATGGAGGGCTCTGACCAGGTAGAGAGATGGAGGGCTCTGACCAGGTAGAGAGATGGAGGGCTCTGCCCAGGTAGAGAGATGGAGGGCTCTGACCAGGTAGAGAGATGGAGGGCTCTGACCAGGTAGAGAGATGACCAGGTAGAGAGATGGAGGGCTCTGCCCAGGTAGAGAGATGACCAGGTAGAGAGATGGAGGGCTCTGACCAGGTAGAGAGATGGAGGGCTCTGCCCAGGTAGAGAGATGGAGGGCTCTGACCAGGTAGAGAGATGGAGGGCTCTGACCAGGTAGAGAGATGGAGGGCTCTGACCAGGTAGAGAGATGGAGGGCTCTGACCAGGTAGAGAGATGGAGGGCTCTGCCCAGGTAGAGAGACGGAGGGCTCTGACCAGGTAGAGAGATGGAGGGCTCTGCCCAGGTAGAGAGATGGAGGGCTCTGACCAGGTAGAGATGGAGGGCTCTGCCCAGGTAGAGAGATGGAGGGCTCTGCCCAGGTAGAGAGATGGAGGGCTCTGACCAGGTAGAGAGATGGAGGGCTCTGCCCAGGTAGAGAGATGGAGGGCTCTGACCAGGTAGAGAGATGGAGGGCTCTGCCCAGGTAGAGAGATGGAGGGCTCTGACCAGGTAGAGAGATGGAGGGCTCTGACCAGGTAGAGAGATGACCAGGTAGAGAGATGGAGGGCTCTGACCAGGTAGAGAGATGGAGGGCTCTGACCAGGTAGAGAGACGGAGGGCTCTGACCAGGTAGAGAGACGGAGGGCTCTGCCCAGGTAGAGAGATGGAGGGCTCTGCCCAGGTAGAGAGATGGAGGGCTCTGACCAGGTAGAGAGATGGAGGGCTCTGACCAGGTAGAGAGATGGAGGGCTCTGACCAGGTAGAGAGACGGAGGGCTCTTCCCAGGTAGAGAGACGGAGGGCTCTGACCAGGTAGAGAGATGGAGGGCTCTGCCCAGGTAGAGAGATGGAGGGCTCTGACCAGGTAGAGAGATGGAGGGCTCTGCCCAGGTAGAGAGATGGAGGGCTCTGCCCAGGTAGAGAGATGGAGGGCTCTGACCAGGTAGAGAGATGGAGGGCTCTGCCCAGGTAGAGAGATGGAGGGCTCTGACCAGGTAGAGAGATGGAGGGCTCTGACCAGGTAGAGAGATGGAGGGCTCTGACCAGGTAGAGAGATGGAGGGCTCTGCCCAGGTAGAGAGATGGAGGGCTCTGACCAGGTAGAGAGATGGAGGGCTCTGCCCAGGTAGAGAGATGGAGGGCTCTGCCCAGGTAGAGAGATGGAGGGCTCTGCCCAGGTAGAGAGATGACCAGGTAGAGAGATGGAGGGCTCTGCCCAGGTAGAGGGATGGAGGGCTCTGACCAGGTATAGAGATGGAGGGCTCTGCCCAGGTAGAGAGACGGAGGGCTCTGACCAGGTAGAGAGATGGAGGGCTCTGCCCAGGTAGAGAGATGGAGGGCTCTGCCCAGGTAGAGAGATGGAGGGCTCTGCCCAGGTAGAGAGATGGAGGGCTCTGACCAGGTAGAGAGATGGAGGGCTCTGACCAGGTAGAGAGATGGAGGGCTCTGACCAGGTAGAGAGATGGAGGGCTCTGACCAGGTAGAGATGGAGGGCTCTGACCAGGTAGAGAGATGGAGGGCTCTGACCAGGTAGAGAGATGGAGGGCTCTGACCAGGTAGAGAGATGGAGGGCTCTGACCAGGTACAGAGATGGAGGGCTCTGCCCAGGTAGAGAGATGGAGGGCTCTGACCAGGTAGAGAGATGGAGGGCTCTGACCAGGTACAGAGATGGAGGGCTCTGCCCAGGTAGAGAGATGGAGGGCTCTGCCCAGGTAGAGATGGAGGGCTCTGCCCAGGTAGAGAGATGGAGGGCTCTGCCCAGGTAGAGAGATGGAGGGCTCTGCCCAGGTAGAGAGATGGAGGGCTCTGCCCAGGTAGAGATGGAGGGCTCTGACCAGGTAGAGAGATGGAGGTCTCTGACCAGGTAGAGAGATGGAGGTCTCTGACCAGGTAGAGAGATGGAGGGCTCTGACCAGGTAGAGAGATGGAGGGCTCTGCCCAGGTAGAGAGACGGAGGGCTCTGACCAGGTACAGAGATGGAGGGCTCTGCCCAGGTAGAGAGATGGAGGGCTCTGCCCAGGTAGAGAGATGGAGGGCTCTGCCCAGGTAGAGAGATGGAGGGCTCTGCCCAGGTAGAGAGATGGAGGGCTCTGCCCAGGTAGAGAGATGGAGAGGGGAGGGATGGAGGGCTCTGACCAGGTAGAGAGATGGAGAGGGGAGGGAGTATATTTGGTCAGCATATTTGATCAGGTGTCGCCCTGGGAACCCGACTCCGGCAGCTGTCTGTAGACAGTATGTATTGTACTGGTGAAAGAACACTGCCCTGTGGGGTTCCAACTGAAGTAGTGCCCACCTCAGAGAGTGTGTTGCCAACTCGTACCTCCTGAGACCTATCAGTTAGGAAGTTGGTGATCCTTGTGATAAGCATCGAGTCCCAAGTTTCCTCTCAGTCTGTCCGCGAGGACCAATGGATCGATTGTGTTAAATGGCGATTAGAAATCTCCAAACATGATACGCACATTTACTGCCCTCCAAATGTATGATACTCACATGGGGTTTACTGCCCACCAAATGTATGATACGCACATGGGGTTTACTGCCCACCAAATGTATGATACGCACATGGGGTTTACTGCCCTCCAAATGTATGATACTCACATGGGGTTTACTGCCCACCAAATGTATGATACGCACATGGGGTTTACTGCCCTCCAAATGTATGATACGCACATGGGGTTTACTGCCCTCCAAATGTATGATACGCACATGGGGTTTACTGCCCTCCAAATGTATGATACTCACATGGGGTTTACTGCCCTCCAAATGTATGATACTCACATGGGGTTTACTGCCCTCCAAATGTATGATACTCACATGGGGTTTACTGCCCTCCAAATGTATGATACTCACATGGGGTTTACTGCCCTCCAAATGTATGATATGGGGTTTACTGCCCACCAAATGTATGATACGCACATGGGGTTTACTGCCCTCCAAATGTATGATACGCACATGGGGTTTACTGCCCTCCAAATGTATGATATGCACATGGGACCTATGTATGATACTCACATGGGGTTTACTGCCCACCAAATGTATGATGGGGTTTACTGCCCACATGTCCACATGGGGTTTACTGCCCTCCAAATGTATGATACGCACATGGGGTTTACTGCCCTCCAAATGTATGATACGCACATGGGGTTTACTGCCCTCCAAATGTATGATACTCACATGGGGTTTACTGCCCTCCAAATGTATGATACGCACATGGGGTTTACTGCCCTCCAAATGTATGATACTCACATGGGGTTTACTGCCCTCCAAATGTATGATACTCACATGGGGTTTACTGCCCTCCAAATGTATGATACACATGGGGTTTACTGCCCTCCAAATGTATGATACTCACATGGGGTTTACTGCCCTCCAAATGTATGATACGCACATGGGGTTTACTGCCCTCCAAATGTATGATACGCACATGGGGTTTACTGCCCTCCAAATGTATGATACGCACATGGGGTTTACTGCCCTCCAAATGTATGATATGCACATGGGGTTTACTGCCCTCCAAATGTATGATATGCACATGGGGTTTACTGCCCTCCAAATGTATGCACATGGGGTTTACTGCCCTCCAAATGTATGATACTCACATGGGGTTTACTGCCCTCCAAATGTATGATACTCACATGGGGTTTACTGCCCTCCAAATGTATGATACTCACATGGGGTTTACTGCCCTCCAAATGTATGATACGCACATGGGGTTTACTGCCATGGGGTTTACTGCCCTCCAAATGTATGATACTCACATGGGGTTTACTGCCCTCCAAATGTATGATACTCACATGGGGTTTACTGCCCTCCAAATGTATGATACGCACATGGGGTTTACTGCCCTCCAAATGTATGATACTCACATGGGGTTTACTGCCCTCCAAATGTATGATACTCACATGGGGTTTACTGCCCTCCAAATGTATGATACGCACATGGGGTTTACTGCCCTCCAAATGTATGATACTCACATGGGGTTTACTGCCCTCCAAATGTATGATACGCACATGGGGTTTACTGCCCTCAAAAACACATGTACACCAGATGTAAGATCAAAAGGTCCCTCTCTCTGACCGGTATGCAAATTGGAGGGGGTCAATAAGGTGGGGTTGATGTATGCCTTGATGATCTTTTCAAGAGATTTAATCAAGAGAGGGGGGGGAACAGATCTGTAATCATTTGATGCAGACAGATGAGAGGTTTTTGGGACAGGTACAACAATAGATCTTTTTCCCATAAAGATGGAATTTCCAATGTATCCAGGGACCTCTGAAAGAGAGAGCAGAAGACACCTCTCAGCTGAACAGTGTTTCAAGACACGACCACTGATGTGATCAGGCCCCGGGCTCTTTCGTGCTCCAGTGCTTTTGAACACTCGTTGTACGACTTCCTCATCAATGACAAGCGCGCTCTTGGTTGCCATGACACCCTCCTCCAGACAGGCCAGGGTAGTGGGGGTGACCCCAGAATTGGTTTAGTTCATTGGCTGTAGAGAGGCTGTGTGTGTTTTTGTGAGGACAGCAATATAAAGTCAGAGAGATGTGTGTGAGGACAGACTACACTGAATCATCGGACCCACTGAAGAGATGAGTCTCCATAAAGACTTAAAGGTTTCGACAGAGTCTGCGTCTCTGACATGGGTAGGCAGACCGTTCCATAACAATGGAGCTGTATAGGAGAAAGCCCTGCCTCCAGCTGTTTGCTTAGAAATTCAAGGGACAATAAGGAGGCCTGCTTCTTGTGACCGTAGTATCCGTTTAGGTATGTACGGCAGGACCATATCGGAGGTAGGAGCAAGTCCATGTAATGCTTTGTAAGTTAGCAGTAAAACCTTGAAATCAGCCCGAGCTTTAACAGGAAGTCAGTGTAGAGAGGCTAGCACTAGTACTACTGGTCTCTACAGTCGTGGCCAAAAGTATTGACAATGACACAAATATACATTTTCACAAAGTCTGCTGCCTCAGTTTGTATGATGGCAATTTGCATATACTCCAGAATGTTATGAAGAGTGATCAGATGAATTGCAATTAATTGCAAAGTCCCTCTTTGCCATACAAATGAACTGAATCCCCCAAAAAATTCTCTGCATTTCAGCCCTGCCACAAAAGGACCAGCTGACATCATGTCAGTGATCCTCCCGTTAACACAGGTGTGAGTGTTGACGAGGACAAGGCTGGAGATCACTCTCTCATGCTGATTGAGTTTGAATAACAGACTAGAAGCTTGAAAAGGAGGGTGGAGCTTGGAATCATTATTCTTCCTCTGTCAACCATGGTTAACTGCAAGGAAACATGTGCCGTCATCATTGCTTTGCACAAATAGGGCTTCACAAGCAAGGATATTGCTGCCAGTAAGGTTGCACCTAAATCAACCATTTATCGGATCATCAAGAACTTCAAGGAGAGCAGTTCAGTTGTTGTGAAGAAGGCTTCAGGGCGCCCAAGAAAGTCCAGCAAGTGCCAGGACCGTCTCCTAAGTTGATTCAGCTGTGGGATCGGGGCACCACCAGTACAGAGCTTGCTCAGGAATGGCAGCAGGCAGGTGTGAGTGCATCTGCACGCACAGTGAGGCGAAGACTTTGGTGTCAAGAAGGGCAGCAAAGAAGCCACTTCTCTCCAGGAAAAACATCAGGGACAGACTGATATTCTGCAAAAGGTACAGGGATTGGACTGCTGAGTACTTGGGTAAAGTAATTTTCTCTGATGAATCCCCTTTCCGATTGTTTGGGGCATCCCGAAAAAAGCTTGTCCGGAGAAGACAAGGTGAGCGCTACCATCAGTCCTGTGTCATGCCAACAGTAAAGCATCCTGAGACCATTCATGTGTGGGGTTGCTTCTCAGCCAAGGGAGTGGGCTCACTCACAATTTTGCCTGAGAACACACCCATGAATAAAGAATGGTACCAACACATCCTCCGAGAGCAACTTCTCCCAACCATCCAGGAACAGTTTGGTGATGAACAATGCCTTTTCCAGCATGATGGCGCACCTTGCCATAACGCAAAAGTGGCCAACTAAGTGGCTCGGGGAACAAAACATCAATATTTTGGGTCCATGGCCAGTGTCGTGTCTTTACTATCATTAACTGAAGACTGATAGTTTTTATCAAAGATTCTCTGTAATTAGTTACTATGCGATCAACTGATTAATCAAAATCAAATCAAATCAAATTTATTTATATAGCCCTTCGTACATCAGCTGATATCTCAAAGTGCTGTACAGAAACCCAGCCTAAAACCCCAAACAGCAAGCAATGCAGGTGTAGAAGCACGGTGGCTAGGAAAAACTCCCTAGAAAGGCCAAAACCTAGGAAGAAACCTAGAGAGGAACCAGACTCTGTGGGGTGGCCAGTCCTCTTCTGGCTGTGCCGGGTGGAGATTATAGCAGAGCATGGCCAAGATGTTCAAATGTTCATAAATGACCAGCATGGTCCAATAATAATAAGGCAGAACAGTTGAAACTGGAGCAGCAGCACAGTCAGGTGGAAGTTGAAACTGGAGCAGCAGCATGGCCAGGTGGACTGGGGACAGCAAGGAGTCATCATGTCAGGTAGTCCTGGGGCATGGTCCTAGGGCTCAGGTCAGTTGAAACTGGAACAGCAGCATGGCCAGGTGGACTGGGGACAGCAAGGAGTCATCATGTCAGGTAGTCCTGGGGCATGGTCCTAGGGCTCAGGTCCTCCGAGAGAGAGAAAGAAAGAGAGAAGTAGAGAATTAGAGAACGCACACTTAGATTCACACAGGACACCGAATAGGACAGGAGAAGTACTCCAGATATAACAAACTGACCCCAGCCCCCCGACACATAAACTACTGCAGCATAAATACTGGAGGCTGAGACAGGAGGGGTCAGGAGACACTGTGGCCCCATCCGAGGACACCCCGGACAGGGCCAAACAGGAAGGATATAACCCCACCCACTTTGCCAAAGCACAGCCCCCACACCACTAGAGGGATATCTTCAACCACCAACTTACCATCCTGAGACAAGGCTGAGTATAGCCCACAAAGATCTCCGCCACGGCACAACCCAAGGGGGGCGCCAACCCAGACAGGATGACCACAACAGTGAATCAACCCACTCAGGTGACGCACCCCCTCCAGGGACGGCATGAGAGAGCCCCAGTAAGCCAGTGACCCAGCCCCTGTAATAGGGTTAGAGGCAGAGAATCCCAGTGGAAAGAGGGGAACCGGCCAGGCAGAGACAGCAAGGTGGGTTCGTTGCTCCAGAGCCTTTCCGTTCACCTTCCCACTCCTGGGCCAGACTACACTCAATCATATGACCCACTGAAGAGATGAGTGGTTTGATTTGGTAATCACGTAACTAATTAACTAGGAAGTCGGGGCACCAAGGAAATATATTCAGATTATAATGTTATCATTTCCTAAAATAACTTTTCAGATATTTTATCTGATCAATTAGTCTTCTAATTAATTAATTATTTACTTTACCTCACGTTAGTCTCATTCCAAACGTCGTAAATTGTTGGTTATCTGCACGAACCCAGTCTTCACTATGAGTCATCCATACATCAATTGTCTTAAATCATTTATTTATTACTAACTAAGTAATTCACAGAAATGCATAAACAAACAAACAAAGGTAAATGTAATTATAGGAGGATGTGCCCTAGTGGGCTAAACCGGCATGGCGGCTTGTTGGACAAAGGAGAAGTGGGGGTTGACTAAGAAGTCACTACAGAGTTAATATAACAATTGAAATGCTAATCCTTCACTCATTCTGGGAACAATTGCAATCAATATATATACATTGCTCAAAAAATAAAGGGAACACTTAAACAACACAATGTAACTCCAAGTCAAACACTTCTGTGAAATCAAACTGTCCACTTTGGAAGCAACACTGATTGACAATAAATTTCACATGCTGTTGTGCAAATGGAATAGACAACAGGTAGAAATTATAGGCAATTAGCAAGACACCCCCAATAAAGGAGTGGTTCTGCAGGTGGGGACCACAGACCACTTCTCAGTTCCTATGCTTCCTGGCTGATGTTTTGGTCACTTTTGAATGCTGGCGGTGCTTTCACTCTAGTGGTAGCCTGAGACGGAGTCTACAACCCACACAAGTGGCTCAGGTAATGCAGCTCATCCAGGATGGCATATCAATGCGAGCTGTGGCAAGAAGGTTTGCTGTGTCTGTCAGCGTAGTGTCCAGAGCATGGAGGCGCTACCAGGAGACAGGCCAGTACATCAGGAGACGTGGAGGAGGCCGTAGGAGGGCAACAACCCAGCAGCAGGACCGCTACCTCCGCCTTTGTGCAAGGAGGAGCAGGAGGAGCACTGCCAGAGCCCTGCAAAATGACCTCCAGCAGGCCACAAATGTGCATGTGTCTGCTCAAACGGTCAGAAACAGACTCCATGAGGGTGGTATGAGGGCCCGATGTCCACAGGTGGGGGTTGTGCTTACAGCCCAACACCGTGCAGGACGTTTTTCATTTGCCAGAGAACACCAAGACTGGTAAATTCGCTACTGGCGCCCTGTGCTCATCACAGATGAAAGCAGGTTCACACTGAGCACATGTGACAGACGTGACAGTCTGGAGACGCCGTGGAGAACGTTCTGCTGCCTGCAACATCCTCCAGCATGACCGGTTTGGCGGTGGGTCAGTCATGGTGTGGGGTGGCATTTCTATGGGGGGCCGCACAGCCCTCCATGTGCTCGCCAAAGGTAGCCTGACTGCCATTAGGTACCGAGATGAGATCCTCAGACCCCTTGGTGCGGTTGGCCTTGGGTTCCTCCTAATGCAAGACAATGCTAGACCTCATGTGGCTGGACTGTGTCAGCAGTTCCTGCAAGAGGAAGGCATTGATGCTATGGACTGGCCCGCCCGTTCCCCAGACCTGAATCCAATTGAGCACATCTGGGACATCATGTCTCGCTCCATCCACCAACGCCGCGTTGCACCACAGACTGTCCAGGAGTTAGCGAATGCTTTAGTCCAGGTCTGGGAGGAGATCCCTCAGGAGACCATCCGCCACCTCATCAGGAGCATGCCCAGGTCCTACAGGTATGTGGAGGCCACACACACTACTGAGCCTCATTTTGACTTGTTTTAAGGACATTACATCAAAGTTGGATCAACCTGTAGTGTGGTTTTCCACTTTAATTTTGAGTGTGACTCCAAATCCAGACCTCCATGGGTTGATAAATTTGATTTCCATTGATAATTTTTGTGTGATTTTGTTGTCAGCACATTCAACTATGTAAAGAAAAAAGTACTTAATAAAAATATTTCATTCACTGTGAATTAAAAATCCTACAATGTGATTTTCTAGATTTTTTTTCTAATTTTGTCTGTCATAGTTGAAGTGTACCTATGATGAAAATTACAGGCCTCTCTCATCTTTTTAAGTGGGAGAACATGCACAATTGGTGGCTGACTAAATACTTTTTTTACCCCACTGTATAACAGTATATAACAGTATATATAACAGTATTCCTCTACAGTATATATAACAGTATTCCTCTACAGTATATATAACAGTATTCCTCTACAGTATATAACGGGGTAGCCCCCGCTCTGTGCTCTGCCGGCAGACTGGGGGCTACCCCGGCAGGGCGCAGACTGTGGGCTACCCTGGCAGAGCGCAGACTGGGGGCTAGCGCAGACCCGGCAGAGAGCAGACTGGGGGCTACCCCGGCAGACTGGGGGCTACCCCGGCAGAGCGCAGACTGGGGGCCGGCAGAGCGCAGACTGTGGGCTACCCCGGGCAGAGCGCAGCGCAGACTGGGGGCTACCCCGGGCAGAGCGCAGACTGGGGGGCTACCCGGGCAGAGCGCAGACTGGGGGCTACCCCGGGCAGAGCGCAGACTGGGGGCTACCCGGGCAGAGCGCAGACTGGGGGCTACCCCGGGCAGAGCGCAGACTGGGGGGGGCTACCCGGGCAGAGCGCAGACTGGGGGCTACCCTGGGGGCAGAGCGCAGACAGAGCGCAGGGGGCTACCCCGGCAGAGAGCAGGCTGTGGGCTACCCCGGCAGGCTGTGGGCTACCCCGGCAGAGAGCAGACTGTGGGCTACCCCGGCAGAGAGCAGACTGTGAGCTACCCCGGCAGAGAGCAGACTGTGGGCTACCCCGGCAGAGCGCAGACTGTGGGCTACCCCGGCAGAGCGCAGACTGTGGGCTACCCCGGCAGAGAGCAGACTGTGGGCTACCCCCCCGGCAGAGCGCAGACTGGGGGCTACCCCGGGCAGAGCGCAGACTGGGGGCTACCCCGGGCAGAGCGCAGACTGGGGGCTACCCCGGCAGAGAGCAGGCTGTGGGCTACCCCGGCAGAGCGCAGACTGTGGGCTACCCCGGCAGAGCGCAGACTGTGGGCTACCCCGGCAGAGAGCAGACTGTGGGCTACCCCGGCAGAGCGCAGACTGTGGGCTACCCCGGCAGAGCGCAGACTGGGGGCTACCCCGGCAGAGCGCAGACTGGGGGCTACCCCGGGCAGAGCGCAGACTGGGGGCTACCCCGGGCAGAGCGCAGACTGGGGGCTACCCCGGGCAGAGCGCAGACTGGGGGCTACCCCGGGCAGAGCGCAGACTGGGGGCTACCCCGGGCAGAGCGCAGACTGGGGGCTACCCCCCCGGGCAGAGCGCAGACTGGGGGCTACCCCGGCAGGCTGTGGGCTAGCGCAGACCCCGGCAGAGAGCAGATTGTGGGCTACCCCGGCAGAGAGCAGACTGTGGGCTACCCCGGCAGAGAGCAGACTGTGGGCTACCCCGGCAGAGAGCAGACTGTGGGCTACCCCGGCAGAGAGCAGACTGTGGGCTACCCCGGCAGAGAGCAGACTGTGGGCTACCCCGGCAGAGCGCAGACTGTGGGCTACCCCGGCAGAGAGCAGACTGTGGGCTACCCCGGCAGAGCGCAGACTGTGGGCTACCCCGGCAGAGAGCAGACTGTGGGCTACCCCGGCAGAGCGCAGACTGGGGGCTAGCGCAGACCCCGGGCAGAGCGCAGACTGGGGGCTACCCCGGCAGAGAGCAGGCTGTGGGCTACCCCGGCAGAGCGCAGACTGTGGGCTACCCCCGGCAGAGCGCAGACTGTGGGCTACCCCGGCAGAGAGCAGACTGTGGGCTACCCCGGCAGAGCGCAGACTGTGGGCTACCCCGGCAGAGCGCAGACTGGGGGCTACCCCGGCAGAGCGCAGACTGGGGGCTACCCCAGGGCAGAGCGCAGACTGGGGGCTACCCCGGGCAGAGCGCAGACTGGGGGCTACCCCGGGCAGAGCGCAGACTGGGGGCTACCCCGGGCAGACTGTGGGTTACCCCCGGCAGAGAGCAGAATGGGGGCTACCAGAGATGAGGCTACCCCGGCAGAGAGCAGGGACTGGGGCTACCCCCGGGCAGAGCGCAGACTGGGGGCTACCCCGGGCAGAGCGCAGACTGGGGGGGCTACCCCGGCAGGCTGTGGGCTACCCCGGCAGAGAGCAGATTGTGGGCTACCCCGGCAGAGAGCAGATTGTGGGCTACCCCGGCAGAGAGCAGACTGTGGGCTACCCCGGCAGAGAGCAGACTGTGGGCTACCCCGGCAGAGAGCAGACTGTGGGCTACCCCGGCAGAGAGCAGACTGTGGGCTACCCCGGCAGAGAGCAGAATGGGGGCTACCCCGGCAGAGAGCAGAATGGGGGCTACCCCGGCAGAGAGCAGAATGGGGGCTACCCCGGCAGAGAGCAGAATGGGGGCTACCCCGGCAGAGAGCAGAATGGGGCTACCCCGGCAGAGAGCAGAATGGGGGCTACCCCGGCAGAGAGCAGAATGGGGGCTACCCCGGCAGAGAGCAGAATGGGGGCTACCCCTGCAGAGAGCAGAATGGGGGCTACCCCGGCAGAGAGCAGAATGGGGGCTACCCCGGCAGAGAGCAGAATGGGGGCTACCCCGGCAGAGAGCAGAATGGGGGCTACCCCGGCAGAGAGCAGAATGGGGGCTAACCCGGCAGAGAGCAGAATGGGGGCTACCCCAGCAGAGAGCAGAATGCAGGGGCTACCCCAGCAGACCTCGCTAGACTATAATTATCACAACATGATTATGTTTGTCCTGTTTACAGAAGAGCTCAGAACACCTAAGTTTGTTAATATAGTATTTGTAATGCTTGATGCTCATATTCCATATTTTTGGGTGGGTTTTTATTTATTTATTTATTTGATTTGGATTAGACAGTGAAGAGGAGGCAGGAATGGTAGGAGATTTTGTGAGTCAGAAGGGCATGAGTCAGCTGTGAACCTGTGCTGACTCTAGTAGTCTAGACTGGACATGTGATCCAAGGTCCACCACACTAACTGTTGGACCACACAGAACACAGGGCTCCATACTGTACATTATGGATGTAACTTTCTCTCGCAGAACGGGACCAGAAAGGAATCAGAAAGGAAGTAGAAAGGGAACAGAAAGGAAACAGAAAGGAAGTAGAAAGGAAACAGAAAGGAAGTAGAAAGGGAACAGAAAGGAAACAGAAAGGAAGTAGAAAGGGAACAGAAAGGAAGTAGAAAGGAAACAGAAAGGAAACAGAAAGGAAACAGAAAGGGAACATAAAGGAAACAGAAAGGAAGTAGAAAGGAAACAAAGGAAACAGAAAGGAAGTAGAAAGGAAACAGAAAGGAAACAGAAAGGGAACAGAAAGGACACAGAAAGGAAACAGAAAGGGAACAGAAAGGGAACAGAAGGACACAGAAAGGGAACAGAAAGGGACAGAGAGGGAACAGAAAGGTAACAGAAAGGAAAATAAGTGAATGTAGAATGCAGGGAGAGCACTCCTGAGATGTTATATTTTATTTAACATTGCCCCATTAAGTCAGAAGTAGCAGTGTTGTAGATCATAATAACCACCTCATAAATCATGTAGAGACAGTCCTGTTGGAATTAATAGAGAGAATCAGCCCTATTGGAAACAAGAGAGAATCAGAGAAGATTACAATTTGGGAGACCTTGGATGTTTGTGTAGGGTGGCCTCTTGACAAGATCGTGAAATAGTGAGTTGGTTTAACAACAAATAGAAGTGATTCCTCAGTGGAGAGGAGAGGAGAGGAGGGAGGGACAGTTTCACACAGTATTACATCTATTACACTACTTCTTTATTTTGGGAAGCACTCAAATGGCACCCTATTCCCTACATTCCTATAGGGCTCTGGTCAAAAGTAGTGCACTATCTCTGGTCAAAAGTAGTGCACTATTTAGGAAATAGGGTGTCATTTGGGACAGTAACTTGTTGTCTCTGAGGGTATACTTTGGTGTGCTACAGTATGATAAAGGACTATCATATTCCCCTCCTAGTATTCACCCCTCTCATCTGTCAACACTACTCTGATGTTGGACAGGATTCCTCCTCTCATCTGTCAACACTATGTTGTTGGACAGGATTCCTCCTCTCATCAGTCAACACTAGACTGTTGTTGGACAGGATTCCTCCTCTCATCAGTCAACACTACTCTGATGTTGGACAGGATTCCTCCTCTCATCAGTCAACACTACTCTGATGTTGGACAGGATTCCTCCTCTCATCAGTCAACACTACTCTGTTGTTGGACAGGATTCCTCCTCTCATCAGTCAACACTAGACTGTTGTTGGACAGGATTCCTCCTCTCATCAGTCAACACTAGACTGTTGTTGGACAGGATTCCTCCTCTCATCAGTCAACACTAGACTGTTGTTGGACAGGATTCCTCCTCTCATCAGTCAACACTACTCTAATGTTGGACAGGATTCCTCCTCTCATCAGTCAACACTACTCTGATGTTGGACAGGATTCCTCCTCTCATCAGTCAGCACTATGATGTTGGACAGGATTCCTCCTCTCATCAGTCAACACTACTCTGATGTTGGACAGGATTCCTCCTCTCATCAGTCAACACTACTCTGATGTTGGACAGGATTCCTCCTCTCATCAGTCAGCACTATGATGTTGGACAGGATTCCTCCTCTCATCAGTCAACACTACTCTGATGTTGGACAGGATTCCTCCTCTCATCAGTCAACACTACTCTGTTGTTGGACATGATTACCTCTGTCACCTGTCTGCATCAGTCATCTGTCAACACTACTGTGTTGTTGGACATGATTACCTCTGTCATCTGTCAACACTACTGTGTTGTTGGACAGGATTACCCCTGTCATCTGTCTTCAACAGTCATCTGTCAACACTACTGTGTTGTTGGACAGGATTACCCCTGTCATCTGTCAACACTACTGTGTTGTTGGACAGGATTACCCCATTACCACTAGTATAATTTATTCAACGACACATTCAATCAGTTAAAACCCTATTTTAATAGGTATTGAATTAGTTTTTTAATTAAGTAGAATGCCCTGCATACTATCTCAGTTAATTCACTGCATCATTAAGGTGTCCAGTTTAGCTTATTTTTTAACCTAAGTAATTGTAGTGTGCGCAGTACTCTATATATTTTGGTCTAATTCCCTGAGATCTGGATCTTCTCTGGAAAATCATTATTTTAGTATTTTTGGGGTTTACTGCCAGGGCCCAGGTCTGGTCGTACTGCTCTAGCAGGTCCAGGCTCTGCTGTAGGCCATGTGCTGTGGGTATTTACTGCCAGGGCCCAGGTCTGGCAGTACTGCTGTAGGCCATGTGTTGTGGGTGTTTACTGCCAGGGCCCAAGTCTGGCAGTACTGATCTAGCAGGTCCAGGCTCTGCTGTAGGCCATGTACTGTGGGGGTTTACTGCCAGGGCCCAGGTCTGGCAGTACTGCTCTAGCAGGTCCAGGCTCTGCTGTAGGCCATGTGCTGTGGGTGACAGCAGGCATAGGTCATCTGCGAAGAGCAGGCATTTAACCTCTGAACTGTGGAGACTAACACCATGAGTTGAGGATTTTTCTAGAATAGTGGCCAATTCGTTGATGTAAATATTGAAGACTGCAGGGCTTTTGCAACCCTGGCGAAGGCTCCGCCCCCTGGTTAAAGAATGATGTTATTTTCTTGCCAGTTTTGATGCTGCACATATTGGCAGTAGACATTGATTTAATTATGTCATGTTTTACCCCCTACACCACTTTCAATAACTTTGTAGAACAGTCCTGTATGCCAAATAGAATCAAATGCTTTTTGGAAGTCGATAAAGCAAGAATACATTTTAGTATTATTTTGGTGGACATGTTAATCTATCAGGGTGTGTAGGGTGTAAATATGTTCAGTCATGTGATGTTTTGGTATTATTTTGGTGTAAATATGGTCAGTCGTGTGATGTTTTGGTATTATTTTGGTGTAAATATGGTCAGTCGTGTGATGTTTTGGTATTATTTTGGTGTAAATATGGTCAGTCGTGTGATGTTTTGGTATTATTTTGGTGTAAATATGGTCAGTCGTGTGATGTTTTGGTATTATTTTGGTGTAAATATGGTCAGTCGTGTGATGTTTTGGTATTATTTTGGTGTAAATATGGTCAGTCGTGTGATGTTTTGGTATTATTTTGGTGTAAATATGGTCAGTCGTGTGATGTTTTGGTATTATTTTGTTACTACTGCCCTGTTACTACTGCCCTGTTACTACTGCCCTGTTACAACTGCCCTGTTACTACTGCCCTGTTACTGCTGCCCTGTTACTACTGCCCTGTTACAACTGCCCTGTTACTACTGCCCTGTTACTACTGCCCTGTTACTGCTGACCTGTTACTACTGCCCTGTTACTGCTGCCCTGTTACTACTGCCCTGTTACTACTGCCCTGTTACTGCTGACCTGTTACTACTGCCCTGTTACTACTGCCCTGTTACTGCTGCCCTGTTACTGCTGCCCTGTTACTACTGCCCTGTTACTACTGCCCTGTTACTACTGACCTGTTACTGCTGCCCTGTCACTACTGACCTGTTACTGCTGCCCTGTTACTGCTGCCCTGTTACTGCTGCCCTGTTACTGCTGCCCTGTTACTACTGACCTGTTACTGCTGACCTGTTACTACTGCCCTGTTACTGCTGCCCTGTTACTGCTGCCCTGTTACTACTGCCCTGTTACTACTGCCCTATTACTGCTGATGAATAAAAATGATTTGTTACTCTGTTTCAGACACATAGAGAACTGGACAGGACTGCAGACTCTGAGAGACGTGGACATGGAGCTGTACACTGGACTACAGAGGCTGTAAGTGTTGATACAACAGGGCAGCGTCCCAAGTGGCACCCTATTCCCTATAAATTGCACTACTTTAGAGCCCTATGGCACCCGATTCCCTATATAGTGCACTACTTTAGACCAGAGCCCTATGCCACCCTATCCCCTATATAGTGCACTACTTTAGACCAGAGCCCGACGGCACCCTATTCCCTATATAGTGCACTACTTTAGACCAGGGCTCTATGGCACCCTATTCCCTATATAGTGCACTACTTTAGACCAGGGCCCTATGACACCCTATTCCCTATATAGTGCACTACTTTAGACCAGAACCCTACGGAGCCCTATCCCCTATATAGTGCACTACTTTAGACCAGTGCCCTATGCCAACCTATCCCCTATATAGTGCACTACTTTAGATCAGAGCCCTATGGCACCCTATTCCCTATATAGTGCACTACTTTAGACCAGAGCCCGACGGCACCCTATATAGTGCACTACTTTAGACCAGAGCCCTATGGCACCCTATCCCCTATATAATCCACTACTTTTGACTTTTGAAGTAGTGACCTATGTTTAGCAATACAGCCATAGGCAGCTGTCTAAAGAAAGGCTAAGTTATGGGAATATAGGCAGCTGTCTAAAGAAAGGCTAAGTTATGGGAATATAGACAGCTGTCTAAAGAAAGGCTAAGCTATGGGAATATAGACAGCTGTCTAAAGAAAGGCTAAGCTATGGGAATATAGGCAGCTGTCTAAAGAAAGGCTAAGCTATGGGAATATAGGCAGCTGTCTAAAGAAAGGCTAAGCTATGGGAATATAGGCAGCTGTCTAAAGAAAGGCTAAGCTATGGGAATATAGACAGCTGTCTAAAGAAAGGCTAAACTATGGGAATATAGACAGCTGTCTAAAGAAAGGCTAAACTATGGGAATATAGGCAGCTGTCTAAAGAAAGGCTAAGCTATGGGAATATAGACAGCTGTCTAAAGAAAGGCTAAACTATGGGAATATAGGCAGCTGTCTAAAGAAAGGCTAAACTATGGGAATATAGGCAGCTGTCTAAAGAAAGGCTAAGCTATGGGAATATAGGCAGCTGTCTAAAGAAAGGCTAAGCTATGGGAATATAGGCAGCTGTCTAAAGAAAGGCTAAGCTATGGGTATATAGGCAGCTGTCTAAAGAAAGGCTAAGCTATGGGAATATTTGCTGCAAACGTGGAACTAGACCCAGAGAGCTAGCCATGGGAATGTGTCCATTATGGGGACTGGTAGAGGGGGTGCTAGCCATGGGAATGTGTCCATTATGGGGACTGGTAGAGGGGGTGCTAGCCATGGGAATGTGTCCATTATGGGGACTGGTAGAGGGGGTGCTAGCCATGGGAATGTGTCCATTATGGGGACTGGTAGAGGGGGTGCTAGCCATGGGAATGTGTCCATTATGGGGACTGGTAGAGGGGTGCTAGCCATGGGAATGTGTCCATTATGGGGACTGGTAGAGGGGGTGCTAGCCATGGGAATGTGTCCATTATGGGGACTGGTAGAGCAGCATATGCTGTTTGCACTGTAACTCTTAGAAGAACGGTACAGAATCAATGTGGAGGCTATAAACAGGGCTACCGGTACTGAGTCAATGTGGAGGCTATATACAGGGGTACCGGTACAGAGTCAATGTGGAGGCTATAAACAGGGCTACCGGTACTGAGTCAATGTGGAGGCTATATACAGGGGTACCGGTACAGAGTCAATGTAGAGGCTATATACAGGGGGTACCGGTACAGAGGCTATATGGAGGCTATATACAGGGGTACCGGTACCGGTACCGAGTCAATGTGGACACTATATAAAGGGGGTACCAGTACAGAGTCAATGTGGAGGCTATATACAGGGGTACCGGTACAGAGTCAATGTGGAGGCTATATACAGGGGTACCGGTACTGTGTCAATGTGGAGGCTATATACAGGGGGTACCGGTACAGAGTCAATGTGGAGGCTATATACAGGGGTACCAGTACAGAGTCAATGTGGAGGCTATATACAGGGGTACCGGTACAGAGTCAATGTGGAGGCTATGTACAGAGTCAATGTGGAGGCTATATACAGGGGTACCAGTACAGAGTCAATTGGAGGCTATTACAGGGGTACTACAGAGTCAATGTGGAGGCTATGTACAGGGGGTACTGAGTCAGTGTGTGGGGGTACAGGTTAGTCAAGGTAATTTGTACATGTAGGTAGGGGGAAGTGACTAGGCATAGATAATAAACAGTGAGTAGCAGCAGTGTACAAAACAATTGGAAAGGGGGTCAATGTAAATTGTCCAGTTGCCATTTGATGAATTGTTCAGCAGTGTTATGGCTTGGGGTAGAAGCTATTTGCTCTTTGCATAAATCCATGTAGATGACACACAGGCAACGGGACAGTCACCATTCACACCGCCATTGTCCATGACCAAGCTGATTATAATATGACCAAGCTGATTATAATATGACCAAGCTGATTAAAGACCAAGCTGATTAAAGACCAAGCTGATTATAATATGACCAAGCTGATTATAATATGACCAAGCTGATTATAATATGACCAAGCTGATTAAAGACCAAGCTGATTATAATATGACCATGCTGATTACAATATGACCAAGCTGATTAAAGACCAAGCTGATTATAATATGACCAAGCTGATTAAAGACCAAGCTGATTATAATATGACCAAGCTGATTAAAGACCAAGCTGATTAAAGACCAAGCTGATTATAATATGACCAAGCTGATTAAAGACCAAGCTGATTAAAGTCCAAGTTGATTATAATATGACCAAGCTGATTAAAGACCAAGCTGATTAAAGTCCAAGCTGATTATAATATGACCAAGCTGATTAAAGACCAAGGTGATTATAATATGACCAAGCTGATTAAAGACAGAGCTGATTATAATATGACCAAGCTGATTAAAGTCCAAGCTGATTAAAGTCCAAGCTGATTAAAGACCAAGCTGATTATAATATGACCAAGCTGATTATAATATGACCAAGCTGATTAAAACATGACCACGCTGATTATAACATGACCAAGCTGATTATAATAAGACCAAGCTGATTATAATATGACCACGCTGATTAAAGACCAAGCTGATTATAAAATGACCAAGCTGATTATAATATGACCAAGCTGATTATAATATGACCAAGCTGATTAAAGACCAAGCTGATTATAATATGACCAAGCTGATTATAATATGACCAAGCTGATTAAAGACCAAGCTGATTAAAGACCAAGCTGATTATAATATGACCAAGCTGATTATAATATGACCAAGCTGATTATAATAAGACCAAGCTGATTATAATATGACCACACTGATTAAAGACCAAGATGATTATAATATGACCAAGCTGATTAAAGTCCAAGCTGATTATAATATGACCAAGCTGATTAAAGACCAAGCTGATTATAATATGACCACGCTGATTAAAGACCAAGCTGATTATAAAATGACCAAGCTGATTATAATATGACCAAGCTGATTATAATATGACCAAGCTGATTAAAGACCAAGCTGATTATAATATGACCAAGCTGATTAAAGACCAAGCTGATTATAATATGACCAAGCTGATTATAATAAGACCAAGCTGATTATAATATGACCAAGCTGATTAAAGACCAAGCTGATTATAATAAGACCAAGCTGATTATAATATGACCAAGCTGATTATAATATGACCAAGCTGATTATAATATGACCAAGCTGATTAAAGACCAAGCTGATTATAATATGACCAAGCTGATTATAATAAGACCAAGCTGATTATAATATGACCAAGCTGATTATAATATGACCAAGCGGATTATAATATGACCAAGCTGATTATAATATGACCAAGCTGATTAAAGACCAAGCTGATTATAATATGACCAAGCTGATTATAATATGACCAAGATGATTAAAGACCAAGGTGATTATAATATGACCAAGCTGATTAAAGACCAAGCTGATTATAATATGACCAAGCTGATTATAATATGACCAAGCTGATTATAATATGACCAAGCTGATTATAATATGACCAAGCTGATTATAATATGACCAAGCTGATTATAATATGACCAAGCTGATTATAATATGACCAAGCGGATTATAATATGACCAAGCTGATTATAATATGACCAAGCGGATTATAATATGACCAAGCTGATTAAAGACCAAGGTGATTATAATATGACCAAGCTGATTATAATATGACCAAGATGATTAAAGACCAAGGTGATTATAATATGACCAAGCTGATTAAAGACCAAGCTGATTATAATATGACCAAGCGGATTATAATATGACCAAGCTGATTATAATATGACCAAGCGGATTATAATATGACCAAGCTGATTAAAGACCAAGGTGATTATAATATGACCAAGCTGATTATAATATGACCAAGATGATTAAAGACCAAGGTGATTATAATATGACCAAGCTGATTAAAGACCAAGCTGATTATAATATGACCAAGCTGATTATAATATGACCAAGCGGATTATAATATGACCAAGCGGATTATAATATGACCAAGCTGATTAAAGACCAAGCTGATTATAATATGACCAAGCTGATTATAATATGACCAAGCTGACTATAATATGACCAAGCTGATTATAATATGACCAAGCTGATTATAATATGACCAAGCTGATTATAATAAGACCAAGCTGATTATAATATGACCAAGCTGATTATAATAAGACCAAGCTGATTATAATATGACCAAGCTGATTATAATAAGACCAAGCTGATTATAATATGACCAAGCTGATTATAACATGACCAAGCTGATTATAATATGACCAAGCGGATTATAATATGACCAAGCGGATTATAATATGACCAAGCTGATTAAAGACCAAGCTGATTATAATATGACCAAGCTGATTATAATATGACCAAGCTGACTATAATATGACCAAGCTGATTATAATATGACCAAGCTGATTATAATATGACCAAGCTGATTATAATATGACCAAGCTGATTAAAGACCAAGGTGATTATAATATGACCAAGCTGATTATAATATGACCAAGCTGATTATAATATGACCAAGCTGATTATAATAAGACCAAGCTGATTATAATATGACCAAGATGATTAAAGACCAAGCTGATTATAATATGACCAAGCTGATTAAAGACCAAGCTGATTATAATATGACCAAGCTGATTATAATAAGACCAAGCTGATTATAATATGACCAAGCTGATTATAATAAGACCAAGCTGATTATAATATGACCAAGATGATTAAAGACCAAGCTGATTATAATATGACCAAGCTGATTAAAGACCAAGGTGATTATAATATGACCAAGCTGATTATAATAAGACCAAGCTGATTATAATATGACCAAGCTGATTATAATAAGACCAAGCTGATTATAATATGACCAAGATGATTAAAGACCAAGCTGATTATAATATGACCAAGCTGATTAAAGACCAAGCTGATTATAATATGACCAAGCTGATTATAATAAGACCAAGCTGATTATAATATGACCAAGCTGATTATAATAAGACCAAGCTGATTATAATATGACCAAGATGATTAAAGACCAAGCTGATTATAATATGACCAAGCTGATTAAAGACCAAGCTGATTATAATATGACCAAGCTGATTAAAGACCAAGCTGATTATAATATGACCAAGCTGATTAAAGACCAAGCTGATTATAATATGACCAAGCTGATTATAATATGACCAAGCTGATGATAACATGGGAGAACATTAGAAGACTCCTGCCTTCTGAAATCATTCAGTACCAACATGAATCACTTCTTCTACTGTCTGTTTGTTCACGTGTCTTTCAGAATCATTATAAACTGCAGTCTGCACTCTATCCAGGCCCGGGCTTTCTCCCAGAACCCTCATCTACGATACATGTGAGTCTATAAATATGACCTGAACTTTGACTTCAGACAGAACGTTCTGCTGAGCCATGGGGACAGGCTATAATATAGGGTTCAGGCTGAATGTCTGTCTCTGGGTTGGTAGAGAGGCTTTTATGACACCGTCCTACACAACCACTGGCTGTATGATGCATGACATCAGTTACTGTCTCTGTGTAACACGTGTCTCAGAGTGACCCCTATGTAACCTTGTGTCTCAGAGTGACCCCTATGTCACCTTGTCCCTCAGAGTGACCCCTATGTAACCTTGTCTCTCAGTGTGACCCCTATGTAACCTTGTCTCTCAGTGTGACCCCTATATAACCTTGTCTCTCAGTGTGACCCCTATGTAACCTTGTCTCTCAGTGTGGCCCCTATATAACCTTGTCTCTCAGTGTGACCCCTATGTAACCTTGTCTCTCAGTGTGACCCCTATATAACCTTGTCTCTCAGTGTGACCCCTATATAACCTTGTCTCTCAGTGTGACCCCTATGTAACCTTGTCCCTCAGAGTGACCCCTATATAACCTTGTCTCTCAGTGTGACCCCTATGTAACCTTGTCCCTCAGAGTGACCCCTATGTCACCTTGTCCCTCAGAGTGACCCCTATGTCACCTTGTGTCTCAGAGTGACCCCTATGTCACCTTGTGTCTCAGAGTGACCCCTATGTCACCTTGTGTCTCAGAGTGACCCCTATGTAACCTTGTCTCTCAGTGTGACCCCTATATAACCTTCTCTCAGTGTGACCCCTATGTAACCTTGTCCCTCAGTGACCCCTATATAACCTTGTCTCTCAGAGTGACCCCTATGTCACCTTGTGTCTCAGAGTGACCCCTATATAACCTTGTGTCTCAGAGTGACCCCTATGTCACCTTGTGTCTCAGAGTGACCCCTATATAACCTTGTGTCTCAGAGTGACCCCTATGTAACCTTGTCTCTCAGTGTGACCCCTATATAACCTTCTCTCAGTGTGACCCCTATGTAACCTTGTCCCTCAGAGTGACCCCTATATAACCTTGTCCCTCAGAGTGACCCCTATATAACCTTGTCTCTCAGAGTGACCCCTATATAACCTTGTCTCTCAGAGTGACCCCTATATAACCTTGTCTCTCAGTGTGACCCCTATGTCACCTTGTCTCTCAGTGTGACCCCTATATAACCTTGTCTCTCAGAGTGACCCCTATATAACCTTGTCTCTCAGAGTGACCCCTATGTCACCTTGTCTCTCAGAGTGACCCCTATGTAACCTTGTCTCTCAGAGTGACCCCTATGTAACCTTGTCCCTCAGAGTGACCCCTATGTAACCGTGTCTGAGAACATTAGATTTGTGTTAGCTCACTGAGCCTAATTCCCAAGCTTTATCTCAGCAGCTGACACAGTCTTGTGATGTGCATGACACCCAGACTGGAACAGTTGGTGTCAACAGCACAAACAGACTATTAGAAATACCTGACTGGTACATGCCCTTTGTAGAGATATGAGGATATGCTTTTGAGACAACTGACTCAACTATATATGAGACAACTGACTCAACTATATATGAGACTACTGACTCAACTATATATGAGACTACTGACTCAACTATATATGAGACTACGGACTCAACTATATATGAGACTACTGACTCAGATATATATGAGACAACTGACTCAACTATATATGAGACTACTGACTCAACTATATATGAGACTACTGACTCAACTATATATGAGACTACTGACTCAACTATATATGAGACTACGGACTCAACTATATATGAGACTACTGACTCAGATATATATGAGACAACTGACTCAACTATATATGAGACAACTGACTCAACTGTATATGATACAACTGACTCAACTATATAAGAGACAACTGACTCAACTATATAGGAGACAACTGACTCAATTATATATGAGACAACTGACTCAATTATCTGAGACAACGGACTCAACTATATATGAGACAACTGACACACCTATATATGAGACAACTGACTCAACTTCATATGAGACAACTGACTCAACTTCATATGAGACAACTGACTCAACTTCATATGAGACAACTGACTCAACTTCATATGAGACAACTGACTCAACTGTACATGAGACAATTAATTTGAAACAACTATATATGAGACAACTGACTCAACTTCATATGAGACAACTGACTCAACTATATATGAGACAACTGACTCAACTATATATGAGACAACTGACTCAACTATATATGAGACAACTGACTCAACTATATATGAGACAACTGACTCAACTATATATGAGACAACTGACTCAACTATATGTGAGACAACTGACTCAACTATATATGAGACAACGGACTCAGCTATATATGAGACAACTGACTCAACTTCATTTGAGACAACTGACTCAACTTCATTTGAGACAACTGACTCAACTTCATTTGAGACAACTGACTCAACTTCATTTGAGACAACTGACTCAACTTCATTTGAGACAACTGACTCAACTTCATTTGAGACAACTGACTCAACTTCATTTGAGACAACTGACTCAACTTCATTTGAGACAACTGACTCAACTTCATATGAGACAAACTATTGTTTTGGCAAGTCGGTTAGGACATCTACTTTGTGCATGACACAAGTAATTTGTCCAACAATTGTTTACAGACAGATTATTTCACTTATAATTCACTGTATCACAATTCCAGTGGGTCAGAAGTTTACATACACTAAGCTGACTGCCTTTAAACAGTTTGGAATATTCCAGAAAATGATGTCATGGCTTTAGAAGCTTCTGATAGGCTAATTGACATCATTTGAGTCAATTGGAGGTGTACCTGTGGATATATTTCAAGGCCTACCTTCAAACTCAGTGCCTCTTTGCTTGACATCATGGGAAAATCAAAAGAAATCAGCCAAGTCCTCAGAATGTTTTTTGTAGACCTCCACAAGTCTGGTTCATCCTTGGGAGCAATTTCCAAACACCTGAAGGTACCACGTTCATCTGTACAAACACCATGGGACCACGCAGCCATCATAACGCTCAGGAAGGAGACGCGTTCTGTCACCGAGAGAATAATGTACCTTGGTGCGAGAAGTGCAAATCAATCTTGGGACAACAAACAGCAAAAGCCCTTGTGAAGATGCTGGAGGAAACAGGTACAAAAGCATCTATATCCACAGCAAAACGAGGCCTATATTGACATAACCTGAAAGGCCGCTCAGCAAGGAAGAAGCCACTGCTCCAAAACCGCCATAAAAAAGCCAGACTTTGGTTTGCAACTGCACATGGGGACAAAGATCATACTGCACATGGGGACAAAGATCATACTGCACATGGGGACAAAGATCATACTGCACATGGGGACAAAGATCATACTGCACATGGGGACAAAGATCATACTGCACATGGGGACAAAGATCATACTGCACATGGTGACAAAGATCATACTGCACATGGGGACAAAGATCATACTGCACATGGTGACAAAGATCATACTGCACATGGGGACAGATCATACTGCACATGGGGACAAAGATCATACTGCACATGGGGACAAAGATCATACTGCACATGGGGACAAAGATCATACTTCTTGGAGAAATGTCCTCCGGCCTGATGAAACAAAAATATAACTATTTGGCCATAATGACCATCGTTATGTTTGGATGAAAAACCGGGATGCTTGCAAGCCGAAGAACACCTTCCCAACCATGAAGCACGGGATGGCAGCATCATGTTGTGGGGGTGCTCTGCTGCAGGAGGGACTGGTGTACTCCACAAAATAGGTGGCATCATGAGGATGGAAAATGATGTGGATATATTGAAGCCACATCTCAAGACATCAGTCAGGAAGTTGTAGCATGGTCGCAAATGGGTCTTCCTAATGGACAATGACCCCAAGCATACTTCTAAAGTTGTGGCAAAATGGCTTAAGGACAGCAAAGTCAAGATACTGGAGTAGCCATCACAAAGCCCTGACCTCAATCCTATAGAAAATTTGTGGGCAGAACTGAAAAAGCATGTGCGAGCAAGGAGCCCTACAAACCTAACTCAGTTACACCAGCTCTGTCAGGAGGAATGTGCCAAAATGCACCCAACTTATTGTGGGAAAGTTGTGGAAGGCTACCCGAAACGTTTAAACGACTTGCCAAAACTATAGTTTGTTAAAACTGAGTTTTAATGACTCCAACTTATGGCTTGGAGACAGAGAGAGTTGAGTCTGTTTGTTGGCAGCAGCCTCTCCATGTTAGTGATGGTTGTTTAACAGTCTGATGGCTTTGAGATAGAAGCTGTTTTTCAGTCTCTCGGTCCCAGCTTTGATGCACCTGTACTGACCTCGCCTTCTGGATGATAGCGGGGTGAACAGGCAGTGGCTCGGCTGGTTGTTGTCCTTGATGATCTTTATGGCCTTCCTGTGACATCGGGTGGTGTAGGTGTCCTGGAGGTTAGGGAGTTTGCCCCTGGTGATACGTTGTGCAGACCTCACTACCCTCTGGAGAGCCTTACGGTTGTGGGCGGAGCAGTTGCCGTACCAGGCGGTGATACAGCCCGCCAGGATGCTCTCGATTGTGCATCTGTAGAAGTTTGTGAGTGCTTTTGGTGACAAGCCGAATTTCTTCAGCCTCCTGAGGTTGAAGAGGCGCTGCTGCGCCTTCCTCACGATGCTGTCTGTGTGAGTGGACCAATTCAGTTTGTCTGTGATGTGTATGCCGAGGAACTTAAAACTTGCTACCCTCTCCACTACTGTTCCATCGATGTGGATAGGGGGGTGCTCCCTCTGCTGTTTCCTGAAGTCCACGATCATCTCCTTTGTTTTGTTGACGTTGAGTGTGAGGTTATTTTCCTGGCACCACACTCCGAGGGCCCTCACATCCTCCCTGTAGGCCGTCTCGTCGTTGTTGGTAATCAAGCCTACCACTGTAGTGTCGTCTGCAAAGTTGATGATTGAGTTGGAAGCGGCCACGCAGTCATGGGTGAACAGGGAGTACAGAAGAGGGCTGAGAACGCACCCTTGTGGGGCCCCCAGTGGGGTGCATTCTCAGCCCTCTCCTGTACTCATCATGAGGCTAATGGTGACGTTAAATGGGGGGCCCGAGTGGGGCAGCGGTCTAAGGCACTGCATTGTAGTGCTAGAGGCATCACTACAGACCCTGGTTCAGTGGTCTAAGGCACTGCATCTCAGTGCTAGAGGCGTCACTACAGACCCTGGTTCAGCGGTCTAAGGCACTGCATTGTAGTGCTAGAGGCGTCACTACAGACTCGGGTTCACACAATTGGCCCAGCATCGTCCGGGTTAGGGGAGGGTTTGACCGGGGTAGGCCGTCATTGTAAATAAGAATTTGTTCTTAACTGACTTGCCTAGTTAAATAAAGGTTAAATAATAAAACATAAAAAATTATTACAGAGTTTAATGGTTGTGAGGAGAAAACTGAGGATGGATCAACAGCATTGTTACTCCAGATTAGTAACCTAATTGACAGAGTGAAAAGAAGGAAGCCTGTACAGAATAAAAATATTCCACAACATGCATCCTGTTTACAACAAGGCACTAAAGTAAAACTGCAAAAAAATGTGGCAAAGCAATTAACTTCTTGTGTGAATATGAAGTGTTATGTTTGGGGCAAATCCAACACTTTACTGAGTACCGCTCTCCAGATGTTCCAGGATAGTGTTGGCTGCATCAGGTGGTGGTGGCTGCATCAGGTGGTGGTGGCTGCATCAGGTGGTGGTGGCTGCATCAGGTGGTGATGGCTGCATCAGGTGGTGGTGGCTGCATCAGGTGGTGATGGCTGCATCAGGTGTTGGCTGCATCAAGTGGTGATGGCTGCATCAGGTGGTGATGGCTGCATCAGGTGGTGGTAGATGCATCAGGTGGTGGTAACTGCATCAGGTGGTGGTGGCTGCATCAGGTGGTGGTGGCTGCATCAGGTGGTGATGGCTGCATCAGGTGGTGGTAGCTGCATCAGGTGGTGGTGGCTGCATCAGGTGGTGGTGGCTGCATCAGGTAGTGGTGGCTGCATCAGGTAGTGGTGGCTGCATCACGTGGTGGCTGCATCAGGTGGTGGTGGCTCTATCAGGTGGGGGCTGTATCAGGTGGTGGCTGCATCAGGTGGTGGCTGCGTCAGGTGGTGGTGGCTGCATCAGGTGGTGGTGGCTGCATCAGGTGGTGGCTGCATCAGGTGGTGGCTGCATCAGGTGGTGGTGGCTGCATCAGGTGGTGGTGGCTGCATCAGGTGGTGGTGGCTGCATCAGGTGGTGATGGCTGCATCAGGTGGTGGTAGCTGCATCAGGTGGTGGTGGCTGCATCAGGTGGTGGTGGCTGCATCAGGTAGTGGTGGCTGCATCAGGTAGTGGTGGCTGCATCACGTGGTGGCTGCATCAGGTGGTGGTGGCTCTATCAGGTGGGGGCTGTATCAGGTGGTGGCTGCATCAGGTGGTGGCTGCGTCAGGTGGTGGTGGCTGCATCAGGTGGTGGTGGCTGCATCAGGTGGTGGCTGCATCAGGTGGTGGCTGCATCAGGTGGTGGTGGCTGCATCAGGTGGTGGTAGCTGCATCAGGTGGTGGTAGCTGCATCAGGTGGTGGTGGCTGCATCAGGTGGTGGCTGCATCAGGTGGTGGCTGCATCAGGTGGTGACTGCATCAGGTGGTGGTGGTTGCATCAGGTGGTGGTAGCTGCATCAGGTGATGGCTGCATCAGGTGTTGGCTGCATCAGGTGGTGGTGGCTGCGTCAGGTGGTGGTGGCTGCGTCAGGTGGTGGTAGCTGCATCAGGTGGTGGCTGCATCAAGTGGTGGCTGCATCAGGTGGTGGTGGCTGCATCAGGTGGTGGTAGCTGCATCAGGTGACGGCTGCATCAGGTGGTGGCTGCATCAGGTGGTGGTGGCTGCATCAGGTGGTGGTGGCTGCATCAGGTGGTGGTGGCTGCATCAGGTGGTGGCTGCATCAGGTGGTGGCTGCATCAGGTGGTGGTGACTGCATCAGGTGGTGGTAGCTGCATCAGGTGATGGCTGCATCAGGTGTTGGCTGCATCAGGTGTTGTCTGCATCAGGTGGTGGTGGCTGCGTCAGGTGGTGGTAGCTGCATCTGGTGGTGGCTGCATCAGGTGGTGGCTGCATCAGGTGGTGGTGACTGCATCAGGTGGTGGTGGCTGCATCAGGTGGTGGCTGCATCAGGTGGTGGTGGCTGCATCAGGTGGTGGCTGCATCAGGTGGTGGTGACTGCATCAGGTGGTGGTGGCTGAATCAGGTGGTGGTGACTGCATCAGGTGGTGGCTGCATCAGGTGGTGGCTGCATCAGGGGGTGGTGGCTGCATCAGGGGTGGTGGCTGCATCAGGTGGTGGTGGCTGCATCAGGTGGTGGTGGCTGCATCAGGTGGTGGTAGCTGCATCAGGTGACGGCTGCATCAGGTGGCGGCTGCATCAGGTGATGGTGGTTGCGTCAGGTGGTGGTGGCTGCGTCAGGTGGTGGTGGCTGCATCAGGTGGTGGCTGCATCAGGTGGTGGCTGCATCAGGTGGTGGCTGAATCAGGTGGTGGTGACTGAATCAGGTGGTGGTGGCATCAGGTGGTGGCTGCATCAGGTGGTGGCTGCATCAGGTGGTGGCTGCATCAGGTGGTGGTAGCTGCATCAGGTGACGGCTGCATCAGGTGGCGGCTGCATTAGGTGACAGCTGCATCAGGTGGTGGCTGCATCAGGTCATGGTGGCTGCATCAGTTGGTGGCTGATTCAGGTGGTGGCTGAATCAGGTGGTGGCTGCATCAGGTGGTGGCTGCATCAGGTGGTGGTGGCTGAATCAGGTGGTGGTGGCATCAGGTGGTGGCTGCATCAGGTGGTGGCTGCATCAGGTGGTGGCTGCATCAGGTGGTGGTAGCTGCATCAGGTGACAGCTGCATCAGGTGGCGGCTGCATCAGGTGGTGGTAGCTGCATCAGGTGACGGCTGCATCAGGTGGTGGCTGCATCAGGTCATGGTGGCTGCATCAGGTGGTGGCTGCATCAGGTGGTGGCTCCATCAGGTGGTGGCTGCATCAGGTGGTGTCTGCATCAGGTGGTGGCTGAATCAGGTGGTGGCTGCATCAGGTGGTGGCTGCATCAGGTGGTGGTAGCTGCATCAGGTGACAGCTGCATCAGGTGGCGGCTGCATCAGGTGGTGGTAGCTGCATCAGGTGACGGCTGCATCAGGTGGTGGCTGCATCAGGTCATGGTGGCTGCATCAGGTGGTGGCTGCATCAGGTGGTGGCTCCATCAGGTGGTGGCTGCATCAGGTGGTGTCTGCATCAGGTGGTGGCTGAATCAGGTGGTGGCTGCATCAGGTGGTGGTGGCTGAATCAGGTGGTGGTGGCTGAATCAGGTGGTGGTGGCTGAATCAGGTGGTGGTGGCTGAATCAGGTGGTGGTGGCATCAGGTGGTGGCTGCATCAGGTGGTTGTAGCTGCATCAGGTGACAGCTGCATCAGGTGGCGGCTGCATCAGGTGGTGGTAGCTGCATCAGGTGACGGCTGCATCAGGTGGTGGCTGCATCAGGTGGTGGCTGCATCAGGTGGTGGTAGCTGCATCAGTTGGTGGTAGCTGCATCAGGTGGTGGTGGCTGCATCAGGTGGTGGCTGCATCAGGTGGTGGTGGCTGCATCAGGTGGTGGTGGCTGCATCAGGTGGTGGTGGCTGCATCAGGTGGTGGTGGCTGCATCAGGTGGTGGTGGCTGAATCAGGTAGTGGTGGCTGAATCAGGTGGTGGCTGCATCAGGTGGTGGCTGCATCAGGTGGTGGTGGCTGCATCAGTTGGTGGCTGCATCAGGTGGTGGTAGCTGCATCAGGTGACGGCTGCATCAGGTGACGGCTGCATCAGGTGGCGGCTGCATCAGGTGGTGGTGGTTGCATCAGGTGGTGGTAGCTGCATCAGGTGACGGCTGCATCAGGTGGTGGCTGAATCAGGTGGTGGTGGCTGCATCAGGTGGTGGTGGCTGCATCAGGTGGTGGCTGCATCAGGTGGTGGTGGCTGCATCAGGTGGTGGCTGCATCAGGTGGTGGTAGCTGCATCAGATGGTGGTAGCTGCATCAGGTGACGGCTGCATCAGGTGGTGGCTGAATCAGGTGGTGGTGGCTGCATCAGGTGGTGGTGGCTGCATCAGGTGGTGGCTGCATCAGGTGGTGGTGGCTGCATCAGGTGGTGGCTGCATCAGGTGGTGGTAGCTGCATCAGATGGTGGTAGCTGCATCAGGTGACGGCTGCATCAGGTGGTGGCTGCATCAGGTGGTGGTGGTTGCATCAGGTGGTGGTGGCTGCGTCAGGTGGTGGTGGCTGCGTCAGGTGGTGGTGGCTGCATCAGGTGGTGGTGGCTGCATCAGGTGGTGACTGCATCAGGTGGTGGCTGCATCAGGGGGTGGTGGCTGCATCAGGTGGTGGCTGCGTCAGGTGGTGGTTGCTGCATCAGGTGGTGGCTGCATCAGGTGGTGGTGGTTGCATCAGGTGGTGGTGGCTGCATCAGGTGGCTGCATCAGGTGGTGGCTGCATCAGGTTGTGGTGGCTGCATCAGTTGGTGGTGGCTGCATCAGGTGGTGGCTGCATCAGGTGGTGGTGGCTGCATCAGGTGGTGGTGGCTGCATCAGGTGGTGGTGGCTGCATCAGGTGGTGGTGGCTGCATCAGGTGGTGGTGGCTGCATCAGGTGGTGGTGGTGGCTGCATCAGGTGGTGGTGGCTGCATCAGGTGGTGGTGGCTGCATCAGGTGGTATAGGTGGTATATGTGGGAACTGGTTCAAATTTATTCCAGGTGAAGCTGGTTGAGAGAATGCCAAGATAATGCAAGGCTGTCATCAAGGCAAAGGGTGGCTACTTTGAAGAATCTAAAATCAAAAATATTTTAAATTTGTATAACACATTTTTGGTTACGACATGATTCCATATGTGTTATTTCATAGTTTTGATATATTCACTAATGTTCTACAATGTAGAAAATAGTAAAAATAAAGAAAAACCTTTGAATGAGAATGTGTGTCCGACCCTTTGACTGGTACTATAGGTAAATAAAATATTTCTTTTTCTTTTTCAATAAATTTGCAAAGATTTTAAATAAATGTTTTTACTATGTCATTATTGTGTTTTGTGTGTAGATGGGTGAGAGAGAAAAACTCTTCTGGTGCAACATCCCAAAAAATCACAAAGTTTATCTAACTCTGAATCTATATTTTTGTAAAAACATGCTCTCTCTCTCTCCTTCCTCTCTCTCTCTCTCTCCTCTCTCTCTCTCCTTCCCCTCTCTCTCCCTCTCTCTCTCTGCTCTTCTCTCTCTTCCTCTCTCTCTCACTCTCTCCTCTGTCTCTCTCTCTCTCTCCTTCTCTCTCTCACTCTCTCCTCTGTCTCTCTCTGCTCTTCTCTCTCTTCCTCTGTCTCTGCCTCTCTCTCTCTGTCTCTGCCTCTCTCTCTGTCTCTGCCTCTCTCACTCTCACTCTCTCTGTCTCTCTCTCTCTCTCTCTCTCTCTTCCTCTGTCTCTCTCTCTCTCTTCTTCTGTCTCCCTCTCTCTCTCTCTCTCTCTCTCTCACTCTCTCCTCTGTCTCTCTCTCTCTCTCTCTCTCTCTCTCACACTCTCACTCTCTCCTCTGTCTTTCTCTCTCTCTCTCTCACACTCTCACTCTCTCCTCTGTCTTTTTTTCTCTCTCTCTCTCTCTCTCTCTCTCTCTCTAGAAACCTATCCAAGAACCCTCTAACCACCTTGTCCTGGCAACTGTTCCAGAACCTGCAACTTTCCGAGCTGTAAGTTACATTCTCATTCAAGCTAAAGTGTGTGTGTTTCAGAACCTGCACACAACAAAACAACCGCGTAAAACACAACGCACTATCTGTGTGAGTCTCAAACAGCATCTTGTTCTATATATAGTCCCATAGGGCTCTGGTCTAAAGTAGTGCACTACATAGGGAATAGGGTGTCATTTGGGACCTACCGGCGGTGTCATGGCACTGTGATCTGGAAGTCAGTTACCAGCATAATTAAGACACTGCAGAGAGAGTTAGAGGCAGTCTGACCTCATTGTCCTGTTAGTTATGAATATTGCAGTAAAAGTCAGGCGCAATCTGATGCTCCTTCAGCACCACCAGTAGAATATTACAGTCTGGTCCAGTCTGGTCCAGTCTGATGCTCCTTCAGCACCACCAGTAGAATATTACAGTCTGGTCCAGTCTGATGCTCCTTCAGCACCACCAGTAGAATATTACAGTCTGGTCCAGTCTGGTCCAGTCTGATGCTCTTTCAGCACCAACAGTAGAATATTACAGTCTGGTCCAGTCTGGTCCTGTCTGATGCTCCTTCTGCCCCGCCAGGAGAATATTACAGTCTGGTCCAGTCTGATGCTCTTTCAGCACCACCAGTAGAATATTGCAGTCTGGTCCAGTCTGATGCTCTTTCAGCACCACCAGTAGAATATTACAGTCTGGTCCTGTCTGATGCTCCTTCAGCACCACCAGTAGAATATTACAGTCTGGTCCAGTCTGATGCTCTTTCAGCACCGCCAGTAGAATATTACAGTCTGGTCCTGTCTGATGCTCCTTCAGCACCACCAGTAGAATATTACAGTCTGGTCCAGTCTGATGCTCTTTCAGCACCACCAGTAGAATATTACAGTCTGGTCCAGTCTGATGCTCTTTCAGCACTGCCAGTAGAATATTACAGTCCTCCCCCTCCTCATCTCAGGGAAGGTCTGCCTCCCTGTTTCCTCTCCTGCCCTCCTCATCTCAGGGAAGGTCTGCCTACCTGTTTCCTCTCCTCCCCCTCCTCATCTGAGGGAAGGTCTGCCTACCTGTTTCCTCTCCTCCCCCTCCTCATCTCAGGGAAGGTCTGCCTCCCTGTTTCCTCCTCCTCCTCATCTCAGGGAAGGTCTGCCTACCTGTTTCCTCTCCTCCCCCTCCTCATCTCAGGGAAGGTCTGCCTCCCTGTTTCCTCTCCTCCTCATCTCAGGGAAGGTCTGCCTCCCTGTTTCCTCTCCCTCCTCATCTCAGGGAAGGTCTGCCTGCCTGTTTCCTCCCCCTGCTCATCTCAGGGAAGGTCTGTCTGCCTGTTTCCTCCCCCTCCTAATCTCAGGGAAGGTCTGCCTCCCTGTTTCCTCCCCCTCCTAATCTCAGGGAAGGTCTGCCTCCCTGTTTCCTCCCCCTCCTCATCTCAGGGAAGGTCTGCCTCCCTGTTTCCTCTCCTCTCCTCCTCATCTCAGGGAAGGTCTCCCTCCGTTTCCTCTCCTCCTCATCTCAGGGAAGGTCTGCCTCCCTGTTTCCTCTCCTCTCCTCCTCATCTCAGGGAAGGTCTGCCTCCCTGTTTCCTCTCCTCTCCTCCTCATCTCAGGGAAGGTCTGCCTCCCTGTTTCCTCCCCCTCCTCATCTCAGGGAAGGTCTGCCCCCTGTTTCCTCCCCTCCTCATCTCAGGGAAGGTCTGCCTCCCTGTTTCCTCTCCTCTCCTCCTCATCTCAGGGAAGGTCTGCCTCCCTGTTTCCTCCCCCCTCCTCATCTCAGGGAAGGTCTGCCCCCTGTTTCCTCCCCCTCCTCATCTCAGGGAAGGTCTGCCTCCCTGTTTCCTCTCCTCTCCTCCTCATCTCAGGGAAGGTCTCCCTCCCTGTTTCCTCTCCTCCTCATCTCAGGGAAGGTCTGCCTCCCTGTTTCCTCTCCTCTCCTCCTCATCTCAGGGAAGGTCTGCCTCCCTGTTTCCTCTCCTCTCCTCTTCATCTCAGGGAAGGTCTGCCTCCCTGTTTCCTCTCCTCTCCTCCTCATCTCAGGGAAGGTCTGCCTCCCTGTTTCCTCTCCTCCTCATCTCAGGGAAGGTCTGCCTCCCTGTTTCCTCTCCTCTCCTCCTCATCTCAGGGAAGGTCTGCCTCCCTGTTTCCTCTCCTCTCCTCCTCATCTCAGGGAAGGTCTGCCCCCTGTTTCCTCCCCCTCCTCATCTCAGGGAAGGTCTGCCTCCCTGTTTCCTCTCCTCTCCTCCTCATCTCAGGGAAGGTCTGCCTCCCTGTTTCCTCTCCTCCTCATCTCAGGGAAGGTCTCCCTCCCTGTTTCCTCTCCTCCTCATCTCAGGGAAGGTCTGCCCCCCTGTTTCCTCTCCTGTCCCGCCTCATCCCATTCCTCATCCATAGGTTCCCAATCAACATGTTGAACTGCCTGAGAGGCAGCAGTACATCCTGTTGGAGGGAACTCTTTATATTGCTCCATAGATGGGGTACAGACAAACTAAAAGCTGCTGTACCTAACTCTGAGGAGACCCAAGGGATTTCCATCCCTGAGACCAGGTAACTTGGAATTCCATGTGGGACACATTCCGCCATGTTTAATACAGTTATGTTTACTCAGCAGATAATTATCAAACCCAGTCAAATTGGAAAAAAACATGACAGATTATCTTTGTTTTACAATTTTTCTCAGCAATTCAGTACCCTGATCTTTTGTCATTCTAGTGAAAGAGGCCCAATGTGATGTTGAACAATGATGTGATGCTGAACAATGTAGTCTGACTCCATATTATGCTTCACTGCTTGGGATACAGAGGAAACAGAGGAAACAGATGGTGTTTTTGTCTCTCTGGGCCCTGCAGTGGAGCTACAGTAGCCAGCTTGGCCTTCCAGAACTGCTGCACAGCCAGCCTAACCCTTCTCTTGGGAAGCAGCCCTAATGTATTACAGTGGTGGGTTATACATGATAAATGATCCATCTGCTGTAGTTTCTCTGAGGGGGATATGATGGGAGACCATTTGAGGAAGGCTGGGTCACTTCAGCCCACATTTTCATTCTTCAGCAGCTACTGTAAATCCATCTGCTAGAAGCTGTCTGTCTGTCTGTCTGCCTGTCTGCCTGCCTGCCTGCCTGCCTGCCTGCCTGCCTGCCTGCCTGCCTGCCTGCCTGCCTGCCTGCCTGCCTGCCTGCCTGCCTGCCTGCCTGCCTGCCTGCCTGCCTGCCTGCCTGCCTGCCTGCCTGCCTGCCTGCCTGCCTGCCTGCCTGCCTGCCTGCCTGCCTGCCTGCCTGCCTGCCTGCCTGCCTGCCTGCCTGCCTGCCTGCCTGCCTGCCTGCCTGCCTGCCTGCCTGCCTGCCTGCCTGCCTGCCTGAATTAGACAGTAAAGACTGCAGTCCTTTTGATAGGCCTTGGTTTAGATGACAGAGAATTAGACAGTAAAGACTGCAGTCCTTTTGATAGGCCTTGGTTTAGATGACAGAGAATTAGACAGTAAAGACTGCAGTCCTTTTGATAGGCCTTGGTTTAGATGACAGAGAATTAGACAGTAAAGACTGCAGTCCTTTTGATAGGCCTTGGTTTAGATGACAGAGAATTAGACAGTAAAGACTGCAGTCCTTTTGATAGGCCTTGGTTTAGATGACAGAGAATTAGACAGTAAAGACTGCAGTCCTTTTGATAGGCCTTGGTTTAGATGACAGAGAATTAGACAGTAAAGACTGCAGTCCTTTTGATAGGCCTTGGTTTAGATGACAGAGAATTAGACAGTAAAGACTGCAGTCCTTTGATAGGCCTTGGTTTAGATGACAGAGAATTAGACAGTAAAGACTGCAGTCCTTTTGATAGGCCTTGGTTTAGATGACAGAGAATTAGACAGTAAAGACTGCAGTCCTTTTGATAGGCCTTGGTTTAGATGACAGAGAATTAGACAGTAAAGACTGCAGTCCTTTGATAGGCCTTGGTTTAGATGACAGAGAATTAGACAGTAAAGACTGCAGTCCTTTTGATAGGCCTTGGTTTAGATGACAGAGAATTAGACAGTAAAGACTGCAGTCCTTTTGATAGGCCTTGGTTTAGATGACAGAGAATTAGACAGTAAAGACTGCAGTCCTTTTGATAGGCCTTGGTTTAGATGACAGAGAATTAGACAGTAAAGACTGCAGTCCTTTTGATAGGCCTTGGTTTAGATGACAGAGAATTAGACAGTAAAGACTGCAGTCCTTTTGATAGGCCTTGGTTTAGATGACAGAGAATTAGACAGTAAAGACTGCAGTCCTTTGATAGGCCTTGGTTTAGATGACAGAGAATTAGACAGTAAAGACTGCAGTCCTTTGATAGGCCTTGGTTTAGATGACAGAGAATTAGACAGTAAAGACTGCAGTCCTTTTGATAGGCCTTGGTTTAGATGACAGAGAATTAGACAGTAAAGACTGCAGTCCTTTGATAGGCCTTGGTTTAGATGACAGAGAATTAGACAGTAAAGACTGCAGTCCTTTTGATAGGCCTTGGTTTAGATGACAGAGAATTAGACAGTAAAGACTACAGCCCTTTGGTTTAGATGGGGCGGCAGGGTATCCTAGTGGTTAGAGCGTTGGACTAGTAACCGGAAGGTTGCAAGTTCAAATCCCCGAGCTGACAAGGTACAAATCTGTCGTTCTGCCCCTGAACAGGCAGTTAACCCACTGTTCATAGGCTGTCATTGAAAATAAGAATTTGTTCGTAAACTAGCTGTTTTCCTTCACTACAGTATAATCATCCCTCATATCTTAAACTAGCTGTTTTCCTGTTACAGTATAATCATCCCTCATATCTTAAACTAGCTGTTTTCCTTCACTACAGTATAATCATCCCTCATATCTTAAACTAGCTGTTTTCCTTCACTACAGTATAATCATCCCTCATATCTTAAACTAGCTGTTTTCCTGTTACAGTATAATCATCCCTCATATCTTAAACTAGCTGTTTTCCTTCACTACAGTATAATCATCCCTCATATCTTAAACTAGCTGTTTTCCTGTTACAGTATAATCATCCCTCATATCTTAAACTAGCTGTTTTCCTGTTACAGTATAATCATCCCTCATATCTTAAACTAGCTGTTTTCCTGTTACAGTATAATCATCCCTCATATCTTAAACTAGCTGTTTTCCTGTTACAGTATAATCATCCCTCATATCTTAAACTAGCTGTTTTCCTGTTACAGTATAATCATCCCTCATATCTTAAACTAGCTGGTTTCCTGTTACAGTATAATCATCCCTCATATCTTAAACTAGCTGTTTTCCTGTTACAGTATAATCATCCCTCATATCTTAAACTAGCTGGTTTCCTGTTACAGTATAATCATCCCTCATATCTTAAACTAGCTGGTTTCCTGTTACAGTATAATCATCCCTCATATCTTAAACTAGCTGGTTTCCTGTTACAGTATAATCATCCCTCATATCTTAAACTAGCTGTTTTCCTGTTACAGTATAATCATCCCTCATATCTTAAACTAGCTGGTTTCCTGTTACAGTATAATCATCCCTCATATCTTAAACTAGCTGGTTTCCTGTTACAGTATAATCATCCCTCATATCTTAAACTAGCTGGTTTCCTGTTACAGTATAATCATCCCTCATATCTTAAACTAGCTGTTTTCCTGTTACAGTATAATCATCCCTCATATCTTAAACTAGCTGGTTTCCTGTTACAGTATAATCATCCCTCATATCTTAAACTAGCTGTTTTCCTGTTACAGTATAATCATCCCTCATATCTTAAACTAGCTGTTTTCCTTCACTACAGTATAATCATCCCTCATATCTTAAACTAGCTGGTTTCCTGTTACAGTATAATCTGTTTACAGGAGGCTGGGCGGTGTTTGACTGGTTGTGGTGTGTTTCTAGTTACAGGAGGCTGGACGGTGTTTGACTGGTTGTGGTGTGTTTCTATTTACAGGAGGCTGGACGGTGTTTGACTGGTTGTGGTGTGTTTCTAGTTACAGGAGGCTGGACGGTGTTTGACTGGTTGTGGTGTGTTTCTATTTACAGGAGGCTGGACGGTGTTTGACTGGTTGTGGTGTGTTTCTAGTTACAGGAGGCTGGACGGTGTTTGACTGGTTGTGGTGTGTTTCTATTTACAGGAGGCTGGACGGTGTGGTGTTTGACTGGTTGTGGTGTGTTTCTAGTTACAGGAGGCTGGACGGTGTTTGACTGGTTGTGGTGTGTTTCTATTTACAGGAGGCTGGACGGTGTGGTGTTTGACTGGTTGTGGTGTGTTTCTATTTACAGGAGGCTGGACGGTGTTTGACTGGTTGTGGTGTGTTTCTAGTTACAGGAGGCTGGACGGTGTTTGACTGGTTGTGGTGTGTTTCTAGTTACAGGAGGCTGGACGGTGTTTGACTGGTTGTGGTGTGTTTCTATTTACAGGAGGCTGGACGGTGTGGTGTTTGACTGGTTGTGATGTGCTTCTATTTACAGGAGGCTGGACGGTGTGGTGTTTGACTGTGGTTGCGACGTGCGTTGGATCCAGCTTTGGCAGCAGAGAGGAGAGGCGGGGCTTCACACCCAGATGCTGTTCTGCAGAAACGGGGCCTTTAAGATACGATTGCAAAACATGTACATTACCTTATGTGGTAAGGAAACACACACACACACACACACACACACACACACACACACACACACACACACACGTGTGCTCACACACACATGTAGACACACACACGTGTGCTCACACACGCACGCAGACACACACACACACGTGTGCTCACACACGCACGCAGACACACACACATAAATGAAGTGCATTCGGAAAGTATTCAGACCCCTTGACTTTTTGCAAAAAAATATGAAATATCACATTTACCAAAGTATTTGTTGAAGCACCTTTGGCAGCGATTACAGCCTCGAGTCTTCTTGGGTATGACGCTACAAGCTTGGCACACCTGTATTTGGGGAGTTTCTCCCATTCTTCCCTGCAGATCCTCTCAAGCTCTGTCAGGTTGGATAGGGAGCGTCGCTGCACAGCTGTTTTCAGGTCTCTCCAGAGATGTTGGATCGGGTTCAAGTCCAGGCTCTGGATGGGCCACTAAAGGACATTCAGAGACTTGTCCCGAAACCACTACTGCATTGTCTTGGCTGTGTGCTTAGGGTCGTTGTCCTGTTGAAAGGTGAACCTTCACCCCAGTCTGAGGTCCTGAACGCTCTGGATTCAGAGACGTCCCGAAACCACACAGTGATCTGCTGCTCTCTCTCTCTCTCTCAATTTGTTTTCAAATTCTTTGTGGGTCTGTGTAATCTGACGGAAATAATTGTCTCCAATATGGTCATACATTTAACAGCTTTGTTTCCACCTCATTTTGTGGGCAGTGTGCTCATAGCCTGTCTGACTACAGTGGCCTTTCTCAATAGCAAGGCTATGCTCACTGAGTCTGTACATAGTCAAAGCTTTCCTTAAGTTTGTGTCAGTCACAGTGGTCAGGTATTCTCCCACTGTGTGCTCTCTGTTTTTTGTTAATTCTTTCCAATGTGTAATTATCTTTTAGTTTTCTCATGATTTTGGTTGGGTCTACTTGTGTTGTTATCCTGGGTCTCTGTGGGGTGTGTTTGTGTTTGTGAACAGAGCACCAGGACCAGCATCCTTAGGGAAATCTTCTCCAGGTTCATTTCTCTGTAGGTAATGGCTTTGTTATGGAAGGTTTGGGAATCACTTCCATTAAATTTGAGTATTTCATGGCTCTTTTATGGATTTTGATAATTAGTGGGTATCGACCTAATTCTGCTCTGCATGCATTATTTTGTGTTTGTTCCATTATGTGATTTCTTGGTTGGTGAGCGGACCCCAGACCTCACAACCATAAAGACAATGGGTTCTAGAACTGAGTCAAGTATTTTTTAGCCAGATCCTAATTGGGATGTCTAATTTGATGTTCCTTTTGATGGCGTAGAATGTCCTTCTTGCCTTGTCTCTCAGATCGTTCACAGCTTTGTGGAAGTTACCTGTGGCGCTGATGTTTAGGCCAATGCATGTATAGTTTTTTGTGTGCTCTAGGGCAACGATGTCTAGATGGAATTTGTATTTGTGATCCTGGCAACTGGATCTTTTTTGGAACACCAGTATTTTTGACTTACTGAGATTTACTGTCAGGGCCCAGGTCTGACAGAATCTGTGCAGAAGATCTAGGTGCTGCTGTAGGCCCTCCTTGGTTGGTGACAGAAGCACCAGATCATCAGCAAACAGTAGACATTTGACTTCAGATTCTAGCAGGGTGAGGCCGGGTGCTGCAGACTGTTCTAGTGCCCTCGTCAGGGTGTTGATATGTATGTTGAAGAGGGTGAGGCCGGGTGCTGCAGACTGTTCTAGTGCCCTCGTCAGGGTGTTGATATGTATGTTGAAGAGGGTGAGGCCGGGTGCTGCAGACTGTTCTAGTGCCCTCGTCAGGGTGTTGATATGTATGTTGAAGAGGGTGAGGCTGGGTGCTGCAGACTGTTCTAGTGCCCTCGTCAGGTTGTTGATATGTATGTTGAAGAGGGTGAGGCCGGGTGCTGCAGACTGTTCTAGTGCCCTCGTCAGGGTGTTGATATGTATGTTGAAGAGGGTGAGGCCGGGTGCTGCAGACTGTTCTAGTGCCCTCGTCAGGGTGTTGATATGTATGTTGAAGAGGGTGAGGCTGGGTGCTGCAGACTGTTCTAGTGCCCTCGTCAGGTTGTTGATATGTATGTTGAAGAGGGTGGGGCTTAAGCTGTATCCCCGTCTCACCCCACGGCCCTGTGGGAAGAAATGTGTGTTTTTTGCCAATTCTAACCGCACACTTGCTGTTTGTGTACATGGATTTTATAATGTTGTTTGTTTTCCCCATATACCATTTCCCATCAGTTTAAATAGCAGACTGTCATGACTGAAATCAACACAGAACAGTGGGTTAACTGGTCTAGGAACAGTGGGTTAACTGGTCTAGGAACAGTGGGTTAACTGCCTTGTTCAGGGGAACAGTGGGTTAACTGCCTTGTTCAGGGGAACAGTGGGTTAACTGCCTTGTTCAGGGGAACAGTGGGTTAACTGCCTTGTTCAGGGGAACAGTGGGTTAACTGCCTTGTTCAGGGGAACAGTGGGTTAACTGCCTTGTTCAGGGGAACAGTGGGTTAACTGCCTTGTTCAGGGGAACAGTGGGTTAACTGCCTTGTTCAGGGAACAGTGGGTTAACTGCCTTGTTCAGGGGAACAGTGGGTTAACTGCCTTGTTCAGGGGAACAGTGGGTTAACTGCCTTGTTCAGGGGAACAGTGGGTTAACTGCCTTGTTCAGGGGAACAGTGGGTTAACTGCCTTGTTCAGGGGAACAGTGGGTTAACTGCCTTGTTCAGGGGAACAGTGGGTTAACTGCCTTGTTCAGGGGAACAGTGGGTTAACTGCCTTGTTCA
>NW_024609766.1:210000-215000 GCF_018296145.1 Oncorhynchus tshawytscha
TAGTCTAATGTCCACCAACCCTATTCATCTCCTCTAGTTCTCCAGTCTAACGTGTACTGTAGTCTAATGTCCACCAACCCTATTCATATCCTCTAGTTCTCCAGTCTAACCTGTACAGTAGTCTAATGTCCACCAACCCTATTCATCTCCTCTAGTTCTCCAGACTAATGTCCACCAACCCTATTCATCTCCTCTAGTTCTCCAGTCTAACGTGTACTGTAGTCTAATGTCCACCAAACCTATTCATCTCCTCTAGTTCTCCAGTCTAATGTGTACTGTAGTCTAATGTCCACCAACCCTATTCATCTCCTCTAGTTCTCCAGTCTAACGTGTACTGTAGTCTAATGTCCACCAACCCTATTCATCTCCTCTAGTTCTCTAGACTAATGTCCACCAACCCTATTCATTTCCTCTAGTTCTCCAGTCTAACCTGTACTGTAGTCTAATGTCCACCAACTCTATTCATCTCCCTCTAGTTCTCCAGACTAACGTGTACTGTAGTCTAATGTCCACCAACCCTATTCATCTCCTCTAGTTCTCCAGTCTAACCTGTACTGTAGTCTAATGTCCACCAACCCTATTCATATCCTCTAGTTCTCCAGACTAATGTCCACCAACCCTATTCATCTCCTCTAGTTCTCCAGACTAATGTCCACCAACCCTATTCATATCCTCTAGTTCTCCAGTCTAACCTGTACTGTAGTCTAATGTCCACCAACCCTAGACTGGCGTATTACTTCCGGCGCCGACAGAGATGGCCGCCTCGCTTCGCGTTCCTAGGAAACTATGCAGTTTTTTGTTTTTTACGTGTTATTTCTTACACTAGTACCCCAGGTCATCTTAGGTTTCTTTACATACAGCCGAGAAGAACTACTGAATATAAGATCAGCGTCAACTCACCATCAGTACGACCAAGAATATGTTTTTCGCGATGCGGATCCTGTGTTCTGCCTTACAACCAGTGTAACGGAGTGGATCACATGCAGCGACCCAAAAAAAAAACGACTCAGAAAAAGAGGGAAACGAAGCGGTCTTCTGGTCAGACTCCGGAGACGGGCACATCGTGCACCACTCCCTAGCATTCTTCTTGCCAATGTCCAGTCTCTTGACAACAAGGTTGACGAAATCCGAGCAAGGGTAGCATTCCAGAGGGACATCAGAGACTGTAACGTTCTCTGCTTCACGGAAACATGGCTAACTGGAGAGACGCAATCCGAAGCGGTGCAGCCAGCGGGTTTCTCCACGCATCGCGCCGACAGAAACAAACATCTTTCTGGTAAGAAGACGGGCGGGGGCGTATGTCTTATGGCCAACGTGACATGGTGTGATGAAAGAAACATACAGGAACTCAAATCCTTCTGTTCACCTGATTTAGAATTCCCCACAATCAAATGTAGACCGCATTATCTACCAAGAGAATTCTCTTCGATTATAATCACAGCCGTATATATCCCCCAAGCAGACACATCGATGGCTCTGAACGAACTTTATTTAACTCTCTGCAAACTGGAAACGATTTATCCGGAGGCTGCATTCATTGTAGCTGGGGATTTTAACAAGGCTAATCTGAAAACAAGACTCCCTAAATTTTATCAGCATATCGATTGCGCAACCAGGGGTGGAAAGACCCTGGATCATTGTTACTCTAACTTCCGCGACGCATATAAGGCCCTGCCCCGCCCCCTTTCGGCAAAGCTGACCACGACTCCATTTTGTTGATCCCTGCCTACAGACAGAAACTAAAACAAGAAGCTCCCACGCTGAGGTCTGTCCAACGCTGGTCCGACCAAGCTGACTCCACACTCCAAGACTGCTTCCATCACGTGGACTGGGAGATGTTTCGTATTGCGTCAGACAACAACATTGACGAATACGCTGATACGGTGTGCGAGTTCATTAGAACGTGCGTTGAAGATGTCGTTCCCATAGCAACGATTAAAACATTCCCTAACCAGAAACCGTGGATTGATGGCAGCATTCGTGTGAAACTGAAGGCACAAACCACTGCTTTTAATCAGGGCAAGGTGTCTGGTAACATGACTGAATACAAACAGTGCAGCTATTCCCTCCGCAAGGCTATCAAACAAGCTAAGCGCCAGTACAGAGACAAAGTAGAATCTCAATTCAACGGCTCAGACACAAGAGGTATGTGGCAGGGTCTACAGTCAATCACGGACTACAGGAAGAAACCCAGCCCAGTCACGGACCAGGATGTCTTGCTCCCAGGCAGACTAAATAACTTTTTGCCCGCTTTGAGGACAATACAGTGCCACTGACACGGCCTGCAACGGAAACATGCGGTCTCTCCTTCACTGCAGCCGAAGTGAGTAAGACATTTAAACGTGTTAACCCTCGCAAGGCTGCAGGCCCAGACGGCATCCCCAGCCGCGCCCTCAGAGCATGCGCAGACCAGCTGGCCGGTGTGTTTACGGACATATTCAATCAATCCCTATACCAGTCTGCTGTTCCCACATGCTTCAAGAGGGCCACCATTGTTCCTGTTCCCAAGAAAGCTAAGGTAACTGAGCTAAACGACTACCGCCCGTAGCACTCACATCCGTCATCATGAAGTGCTTTGAGAGACTAGTCAAGGACCATATCACCTCCACCCTACCTGACACCCTTGACCCACTCCAATTTGCTTACCGCCCAAATAGGTCCACAGACGATGCAATCTCAACAACACTGCACACTGCCCTAACCCATCTGGACAAGAGGAATACCTATGTGAGAATGCTGTTCATCGACTACAGCTCGGCATTTAACACCATAGTACCCTCCAAGCTCGTCATCAAGCTCGAGACCCTGGGTCTCGACCCCGCCCTGTGCAACTGGGTACTGGACTTCCTGACGGGCCGCCCCCAGGTAGTGAGGGTAGGCAACAACATCTCCTCCCCGCTGATCCTCAACACTGGGGCCCCACAAGGGTGCGTTCTGAGCCCTCTCCTGTACTCCCTGTTCACCCACGACTGCGTGGCCATGCACGCCTCCAACTCAATCATCAAGTTTGTGGACGACACAACAGTGGTAGGCTTGATTACCAACAACGACGAGACGGCCTACAGGGAGGAGGTGAGGGCCCTCGGAGTGTGGTGTCAGGAAAATAACCTCACACTCAACGTCAACAAAACTAAAGAGATGATTGTGGACTTCAGGAAACAGCAGAGGGAACACCCCCCATCCACATCGATGGAACAGTAGTGGAGAGGGTAGCAAGTTTTAAGTTCCTCGGCATACACATCACAGACAAACTGAATTGGTCCACTCACACAGACAGCATCGTGAGGAAGGCGCAGCAGCGCCTCTTCAACCTCAGGAGGCTGAAGAAATTCGGCTTGTCACCAAAAGCACTCACAAACTTCTACAGATGCACAATCGAGAGCATCCTGGCGGGCTGTATCACCGCCTGGTATGGCAACTGCACCGCCCTCAACCGTAAGGCTCTCCAGAGGGTAGTGAGGTCTGCACAACGCATCACCGGGGCAAACTACCTGCCCTCCAGGACACCTACACCACCCGATGCTACAGGAAGGCCATAAAGATCATCAAGGACATCAACCACCCGAGCCACTGCCTGTTCACCCCGCTGCCATCCAGAAGGCGAGGTCAGTACAGGTGCATCAAAGCTGGGACCGAGAGACTGAAAAACAGCTTCTATCTCAAGGCCATCAGACTGTTAAACAGCCACCACTAACATTGAGTGGCTACTGCCAACACACTGACACTGACTCAACTCCAGCCACTTTAATAATGGGAATTGATGGGAAATGATGTAAAGTATATCACTAGCCACTTTAAACAATGCTACCTTATATAATGTTACTTACCCTACATTGTTCATCTCATATGCATACGTTGATACTGTACTCTATATCATCGACTGCATCCTTATGTAATACATGTATCACTAGCCACTTTAACTATGCCACTTGGTTTACATACTTATCTCATATGTATATACTGTACTCGATATCATCTACTGTATCTTGCCTATGCTGCTCTGTACCATCACTCATTCATATATCCTTATGTACATATTCTTTATCCCCTTACACTGTGTATGACAGTAGTTTTTTTTTTTTTTTTTGGAATTGTTAGTTAGATTACTTGCTCGTTATTACTGCATTGTCGGAACTAGAAGCACAAGCATTTCGCTACACTCGCATTAACATCTGCTAACCATGTGTATGTGACAAATAAAATTTGATTTGATTTGATACTGTAGTCTAATGTCCACCAACCCTATTCATCTCCTCTAGTTCTCCAGTCTAACGTGTACTGTAGTCTAATGTCCACCAACCCTATTCATATCCTCTAGTTCTCCAGTCTAACCTGTACTGTAGTCTAATGTCCACCAACCCTATTCATCTCCTCTAGTTCTCCAGACTAATGTCCACCAACCCTATTCATCTCCTCTAGTTCTCCAGTCTAACGTGTACTGTAGTCTAATGTCCACCAAACCTATTCATCTCCTCTAGTTCTCCAGTCTAATGTGTACTGTAGTCTAATGTCCACCAACCCTATTCATCTCCTCTAGTTCTCCAGTCTAACGTGTACTGTAGTCTAATGTCCACCAACCCTATTCATCTCCTCTAGTTCTCCAGACTAATGTCCACCAACCCTATTCATTTCCTCTAGTTCTCCAGTCTAACCTGTACTGTAGTCTAATGTCCACCAACCCTATTCATCTCCTCTAGTTCTCCAGACTAACGTGTACTGTAGTCTAATGTCCACCAACCCTATTCATCTCCTCTAGTTCTCCAGTCTAACCTGTACTGTAGTCTAATGTCCACCAACCCTATTCATCTCCTCTAGTTCTCCAGACTAACATGTACTGTAGTCTAATGTTGTGTTCTCTGCTCATCTCCTTTCCTCTCGTCAGTCAATCAATTGTATTTGTATTTATTTTTACATCAGCATATGCCACAACGTGTTTATACAGAAACCCAGCATTAATCCCCCAATCAGCACGCAATGTAGATGAAGAAGCATGGTGGCTA
>NW_024609766.1:220000-275000 GCF_018296145.1 Oncorhynchus tshawytscha
CCAACTAGCTATCTTGTGAAATGTGGTTGTCCAACTAGCTATCTTGTGATATGTGGTTGTCCACCTAGCTATCTTGTGACTGTGGTTGTCCTACCTAGCTATCATGTGATATGTGGTTGTCCCACCTAGCTATCATGTGATATGTGGTTGTCCACCTAGCTATCACGTGATATGTGGTTGTCCACCTAGCTATCATGTGACTGTGATATGTGGTTGTCCACCTAGCTATCATGTGACTGTGATATGTGGTTGTCCAACTAGCTATCTTGTGATATGTGGTTGTCCAACTAGCTATCTTGTGATATGTGGTTGTCCAACTAGCTATCTTGTGAAATGTGGTTGTCCAACTAGCTATCTTGTGATATGTGGTTGTCCACCTAGCTATCTTGTGACTGTGGTTGTCCTACCTAGCTATCATGTGATATGTGGTTGTCCCACCTAGCTATCATGTGATATGTGGTTGTCCCACCTAGATATCATGTGATATGTGGTTGTCCCACCTAGCTATCATGTGATATGTGGTTGTCCCACCTAGCTATCATGTGATATGTGGTTGTCCACCTAGCTATCATGTGACTGTGATATGTGGTTGTCCACCTAGCTATCATGTGACTGTGATATGTGGTTGTCCACCTAGCTATCATGTGACTGTGATATGTGGTTGTCCACCTAGCTATCATGTGACTGTGATATGTGGTTGTCCACCTAGCTATCATGTGACTGTGATATGTGGTTGTCCACCTAGCTATCATGTGACTGTGATATGTGGTTGTCCACCTAGCTATCATGTGACTGTGATATGTGGCTATCCACCTAGCTATCATGTGATATGTGGTTGTCCACCTAGCTATCATGTGACTGTGATATGTGGTTGTCCAACTAGCTATCTTGTGATATGTGGTTGTCCAACTAGCTATCTTGTGAAATGTGGTTGTCCAACTAGCTATCTTGTGATATGTGGTTGTCCACCTAGCTATCTTGTGACTGTGGTTGTCCTACCTAGCTATCATGTGATATGTGGTTGTCCCACCTAGCTATCATGTGATATGTGGTTGTCCCACCTAGATATCATGTGATATGTGGTTGTCCCACCTAGCTATCATGTGATATGTGGTTGTCCCACCTAGCTATCATGTGATATGTGGTTGTCCCACTTGGGATCCAAGATGGCGGTGCAGTAGAACGTGTGTATCTGTCTTATCCCGTGTAAATAGCTGGTATAGCTTAATCTCACTTTGTCTACGAACTGAATATATTTTCCTGCAACCCGCCTCACCTAATTTGGTACGGATCTGCTATTTCTATTCCTTATAACTGGAACTTCCATCAGGAGCTAGCCAGCTAACTAGCTACTAGTCTCTATTAGCCATGGCTAGCTGTCCTCTAGCCAGCTAACTAGCTACTAGTTTTTATTAGCCATGGCTAGCGGTCCTCTAGCCACCTAACCAACTACGAGTCTTTATTAGCCACGGCTAGCTGTCCTCTAGCCAGCTAACTAGCTACTAGTCTTTATTAGCCACGGCTAGCTGTCCTCTAGCCAGCTAACCAGCTACTAGTCTTTATTAAGTGGTTTAATCTTTTTTATTTATTTATTTATTTTACCTTTATTTAACTAGGCAAGTCAGTTAAGAACAAATTCTTATTTTCAATGACGGCCTAGGAACAGTGGGTTAACTGCCTGTTCAGGGGCAGAATGACAGATTTGTACCTTGTCAGCTCGGGATTCGAACTTGCAACCTTTCGGTTACTAGTCCAACGCTCTAACCACTAGGCTACCCTGCCGCCCCAATCATATCAGTGTTGAATCATAACAGTGTGTTAATCATATCAGTGGTTAATCATATCAGTGGTTAATCATATCAGTGTTGAATCATAACAGTGTTTTAATCATATCAGTGTTGAATCATATCAGTGGTTAATCATATCAGTGTTGAATCATAACAGTGTTTTAATCATAACAGTGTTTAAATTATTAATGTTTTGCATTGTGAAATCTAGCTTGTGGAATTGGCCAACCATTAGAAGTTAGAAGACACCATTGTGTGTCAAAATCGTCAGTTTCCTCTGTCCTCAGTTTCCCCTTCCAGTTCCACCAGTCATCCTGAAACTGTCCGAGCCATGCTGTGTCAAAACCTTCACAGTTTCCTCTGCTCCCCTTCCAGTTCTACCAGTCATCCTGAAACTGTCCGAGCCATGCTGTGTCAAAACCTTTACAGTTTCCTCTGCTCCCCTTCCAGTTCTACCAGTCATCCTGAAACTGTCCGAGCCATGCTGTGTCAAAACCTTCCCAGTTTCCTCTGCTCCCCTTCCAGTTCTACCAGTCATCCTGAAACTGTCCGAGCCATGCTGTGTCAAAACCTTCAGTTTCCTCTGCTCCCCTTCCAGTTCCACCAGTCATCCTGAAACTGTCCGAGCCATGCTGTGTCAAAACCTTCACAGTTTCCTCTGCTCCCCTTCCAGTTCCACCAGTCATCCTGAAACTGTCCGAGCCATGCTGTGTCAAAACCTTCACAGTTTCCTCTGCCCCCTTCCAGTTCCACCAGTCATCCTTAAACTGTCCGAGCCATGCTGTGTCAAAACCTTCACTGTTTCCTCTGCTCCCCTTCCAGTTCTACCAGTCATCCTGAAACTGTCCGAGCCATGCTGTGTCAAAACCTTCACAGTTTCCTCTGCTCCCCTTCCAGTTCCACCAGTCATCCTGAAACTGTCCGAGCCTGAGCGACGCCATGACACCTGCATAGAGTTCACAGTGAGAGGCTATCCCTACCCGACGCTGCGATGGTACCACAAACAGGTGTGATTTTATTCCTTTTTATTCATTTCTAATATGTAAAGCAGCATGTACATATTCTGGTCTTAGAGACCACAAGAGGTGCAGGTTTTAGTCTTTACCCCAGAACTACACAGCTAACTGAAACAATCAACGGCTTGATGCTGAGATATCAATCAGGCGACTAATGCTGGGGGAAAACCCAAAACAGCCTCCCCTTGGGGTTCCCCCAGAATCAGGATTCAGAACCACTGATGTCAAGAGTTTGGGTCTTTTGAAAAGGACAAAAAAAATGAAACCGTATTCTAATCATGATTGTACACAGAGAGAGATCCTGCAGAGTGAGTACATCAGGACAGAGATGGATTTCTACCGGGACTATCTGGAGGGATGTCTGACTCTTCTCAACCCAACACACTACGATAACGGAAACTACACGCTGGAGGCCTCCAACTCCCTGGGGACCGTCACCAAGACGGTCTACGGACACTTCCTCACGGCTCCGCCCTTTGACCCTGACCCTGACGGTAACCACAACATTTTCTTAGACAGGGACACATCGTACAGCAAAAGCTATAGGTCTCAGAACAGTGACAAAGGATGTATTGCAGCAGATTGTAGTATGGTAGAAGACAGTCTGACCCCATTGGGATGATTAAACGATATCAAAACGAATCGTTTATCAAAACTAAACGATATCATAACCGCCATCGATAAAAGACAGTACTGTGCAGCCGTCTTCATTGACCTTGCCAAGGCTTTCGACTCTGTCAATCACCATATTCTTATCGGCAGACTCAGTAGCCTCGGTTTTTCGGATGACTGCCTTGCCTGGTTCACCAATTACTTTGCAGACAGAGTTCAGTGTGTCAAATCGGAGGGCATGCTGTCCGGTCCTCTGGCAGTCTCTATGGGGGTGCCACAGGGTTCAATTCTCGGGCCGACTCTTTTCTCTGTATATATCAATGACGTTGCTCTTGCTGCGGGCGATTCCCTGATCCACCTCTACGCAGACGACACCATTCTATATACTTTCGGCCCGTCATTGGACACTGTGCTATCCAACCTCCAAACAAGCTTCAATGCCATACAACACTCCTTCCGTGGCCTCCAACTGCTCTTAAACGCTAGTAAAACCAAATGCATGCTTTTCAACCGATCGCTGCCTGCACCCGCATGCCCGACTAGCATCACCACCCTGGATGGTTCCGACCTTGAATATGTGGACATCTATAAGTACCTAGGTGTCTGGCTAGACTGCAAACTCTCCTTCCAGACTCATATCAAACATCTCCAATCGAAAATCAAATCAAGAGTCGGCTTTCTATTCCGTAACAAAGCCTCCTTCACTCGCGCCGCCAAGCTTACCCTAGTAAAACTGACTATCCTTCCGATCCTCGACTTCGGCGATGTCATCTACAAAATGGCTTCCAACACTCTACTCAGCAAACTGGATGCAGTCTATCACAGTGCCATCCGTTTTGTCACTAAAGCACCTTATACCACCCACCACTGCGACCTGTATGCTCTAGTCGGCTGGCCCTCATTACATATTCGTCGCCAGACCCACTGGCTCCAGGTCATCTACAAGTCCATGCTAGGTAAAGCTCCGCCTTATCTCAGTTCACTGGTCACGATGGCAACACCCATCCGTAGCACGCGCTCCAGCAGGTGTATCTCACTGATCATCCCTAAAGCCAACACCTCATTTGGCCGCCTTTCGTTCCAGTACTCTGCTGCCTGTGACTGGAACGAATTGCAAAAATCGCTGAAGTTGGAGACTTTTATCTCCCTCACCAACTTCAAACATCAGCTATCTGAGCAGCTAACCGATCGCTGCTGCTGTACATAGTCTATTGGTAAATAGCCCACCCATTTTCACCTACCTCATCCCCATACTGTTTTTATTTATTTACTTGCTCTTTTGCACACCAATATCTCTACCTGTACATGACCATCTGATCATTTATCACTCCAGTGTTAATCTGCAAAATTGTAATTATTCGCCTACCTCCTCATGCCTTTTGCACACATTGTATATAGACTCCCCCCCTTTGTTTTCTACTGTGTTATTGACTTGTTAATTGTTTATTCCATGTGTAACTCTGTGTTGTCTGCTCACACTGCTATGCTTTATCTTGGCCAGGTCGCAGTTGCAAATGAGAACTTGTTCTCAACTGGCCTACCTGGTTAAATAAAGGTGAAATAAAAATATAAAAAAATAAATTCACATCACTCAGAGATTCTCTAGTGGTAGAAGACAGTCTGACCCCATTGGGATGATTCACATCACTCAGAGATTCTCTAGTGGTAGAAGACAGTCTGACCCCATTGGGATTATTCACATCACTCAGAGATTCTCTAATGGTAGAAGACAGTCTGACCCCATTGGGATGATTCACATCACTCAGAGATTCTCTAGTGGTAGAAGACAGTCTGACCCCATTGGGATTATTCACATCACTCAGAGATTCTCTAATGGTAGAAGACAGTCTGACCCCATTGGGATTATTCACATCACTCAGAGCTTCTCTAGGGGTAGAAGACAGTCTGACCCCATTGGGATGATTCACATCACTCAGAGATTCTCTAATGGTAGAAGACAGTCTGACCCCATTGGGATTATTCACATCACTCAGAGATTCTCTAATGGTAGAAGACAGTCTGACCCCATTGGGATTATTCACATCACTCAGAGAAGTGGTAGAAGACAGTCTGACCCCATTGGGATGATTCACATCACTCAGAGATTCTCTAGTGGTAGAAGACAGTCTGACCCCATTGGGATGATTCACATCACTCAGAGATTCTCTAGTGGTAGAAGACAGTCTGACCCCATTGGGATGATTCACATCACTCAGAGATTCTCTAGTGGTAGAAGACAGTCTGACCCCATTGGGATGATTCACATCACTCAGAGATTCTCTAGTGGTAGAAGACAGTCTGACCCCATTGGGATGATTCACATCACTCAGAGATTCTCTAGTGGTAGAAGACAGTCTGACCCCATTGGGATGATTCACATCACCAGAGATTCTCTAGTGGTAGAAGACAGTCTGACCCCATTAGGATTATTCACATCACTCAGAGCTTCTCTAGTGGTAGAAGACAGTCTGACCCCATTGGGATTATTCACATCACTCAGAGCTTCTCTAGTGGTAGAAGACAGTCTGACCCCATTGGGATTATTCACATCACTCAGAGATTCTCTAATGGTAGAAGACAGTCTGACCCCATTGGGATGATTCACATCACTCAGAGATTCTCTAATGGTAGAAGACAGTCTGACCCCATTGGGATTATTCACATCACTCAGAGATTCTCTAGTGGTAGAAGACAGTCTGACCCCATTGGGATGATTCACATCACTCAGAGATTCTCTAATGGTAGAAGACAGTCTGACCCCATTGGGATTATTCACATCACTCAGAGATTCTCTAATGGTAGAAGACAGTCTGACCCCATTGGGATTATTCACATCACTCAGAGCTTCTCTAGTGGTAGAAGACAGTCTGACCCCATTGGGATTATTCACATCACTCAGAGCTTCTCTAGTGGTAGAAGACAGTCTGACCCCATTGGGATTATTCACATCACTCAGAGCTTCTCTAGTGGTAGAAGACAGTCTGACCCCTGAGAATTGGTGGCGTATTAACATGATGAATGTTAGCAGAATATCCCTCTTTTCACTCATTCATTAGTTTCACATGACCACTTTTTCATAAATTTTTCAGAAATTGTGGACTACGGTCAGTGTTTTGACTTACTAGTGTTATTCTATTATTATGTTGTGAATGTTAGTTCTGTATTGTGGAGTTACGGCGCGCTGCTCTGTTTTGAGACAGCTTGTATTGGAGACGCAGGGAGTCAGGAAGCAGGAGTCAGGAAGAAGGAGTCAGGAGTCAGAAAGCGGGTGTCAGGAAGCAGGAGTCAGGAAGAAGGAAGCAGGAGTCAGGAAGCAGGAGTCAGGAAGCAGGAGTCAGGAAGCAGGTGTCAGGAAGCAAGTTTCAGGAAGAAGGAATCAGGAAGCAGCAGTCAGGAAGCAGCAGGCAGGAAGCAGCAGTCAGGAAGCAGGAGGCAGGAAGCAGCAGTCAGGAAGCAGGAAGCAGGAGTCAGGAAGCAGGAGTCAGGAAGCAGGAGTCAGGAGTCAGAAAGCAGGTGTCAGGAAGCAGGAGTCAGGAAGAAGGAAGCAGGAAGCAGGAGTCAGGAAGCAGGAAGCAGGAGTCAGGAAGCAGGTGTCAGGAAGCAAGTTTCAGGAAGAAGGAGTCAGGAATCAGGAAGCAGGCAGCAGTCAGGAAGCAGCAGTCAGGAAGCAGGAAGCAGGAGTCAGGAAGCAGGAGTCAGGAAGCAGGTGCAGTTTGTGAGTTTAATAATAATGAACATGGAGAGATACAAAACAAGAGATGCGTCTGGACAAGAGAACAGAACCAATACTACCTGATGAGTGAGGCTACAGAGAGCTAGATAAAAGGGGAGTAATCAAGATAGTGATGAAGTCCGAGTGGGCATAATGATGGTTGCCAGGTGTGGATAATGATGTTTGCCAGGTGACATAATCAAATCAAATCAAATCAAATTTTATTTGTCACATACACATGGTTAGCAGATGTTAATGCGAGTGTAGCGAAATGCTTGTGCTTCTAGTTCCGACAATGCAGTAATAACGAGCAAGTAATCTAACTAACAATTCCAAAAAAAAAAAAAAAACTACTGTCTTATACACAGTGTAAGGATAAAGAATATGTACATAAGGATATATGAATGAGTGATGGTACAGAGCAGCATAGGCAAGATACAGTAGATGATATCGAGTACAGTATATACATATGAGATAAGTATGTAAACCAAGTGGCATAGTTAAAGTGGCTAGTGATACATGTATTACATAAGGATGCAGTCGATGATATAGAGTACAGTATCAACGTATGCATATGAGATGAACAATGTAGGGTAAGTAACATTATATAAGGTAGCATTGTTTAAAGTGGCTAGTGATATATTTACATCATTTCCCATCAATTCCCATGATTAAAGTGGCTGGAGTAGAGTCAGTGTCATTGACAGTGTGTTGGCAGTAGCCACTCAATGTTAGTGGTGGCTGTTTAACAGTCTGATGGCCTTGAGATAGAAGCTGTTTTTCAGTCTCTCGGTCCCAGCTTTGATGCACCTGTACTGACCTCGCCTTCTGGATGACAGCGGGGTGAACAGGCAGTGGCTCGGGTGGTTGATGTCCTTGATGATCTTTATGGCCTTCCTGTAGCATCGGGTGGTGTAGGTGTCCTGGAGGGCAGGTAGTTTGCCCCCGGTGATGCGTTGTGCAGACCTCACTACCCTCTGGAGAGCCTTACGGTTGAGGGCGGTGCAGTTGCCATACCAGGCGGTGATACAGCCCGCCAGGATGCTCTCGATTGTGCATCTGTAGAAGTTTGTGAGTGCTTTTGGTGACAAGCCGAATTTCTTCAGCCTCCTGAGGTTGAAGAGGCGCTGCTGCGCCTTCCTCACGATGCTGTCTGTGTTGAAGAGAGGGAAGGAGGGTTGAAGGGAGGGGTAATGGGAGGGAAGGAGGGAGGGTTGGAGGGAGTGAGGGATGAAGAGAGGGAAGGAGGGTTGAAGGGAGGGTTGGAGGGAGGGAAGGAAGGAGGGTTGAAGAGTAGGTTGGAGGGAGGGATGAAGAGAGGGAAGGAGGGTTGAAGGGAGGGAAGGAAGGAGGGTTGAAGGGAGGGTTGGAGGGAGGGAAGGAAGGAGGGTTGAAGGGAGGGTTGGAGGGAGGGAGGGAGGGATGAAGAGAGGGAAAGAGGGTTGAAGGGAGGGTTGGAGGGAGGGAAGGAGGGTTGAAGGGAGGGTTGGAGGGAGGGAGGGGGTTGGAGGGAGGGAAGGGGGTTGGAGGGAGGGAGGGAAGGAGGGTTGGAGGGAGGGAAGGAGGATTGAAGGGAGGGTTGAAGAGAGGGAAGGAGGGTTGAAGGGAGGGAAGGAAGGAGGGTTGAAGGGAGGGTTGGAGGGAGGGAGGGATGAAGAGAGGGAAGGAGGGTTGAAGGGAGGCTGGAAGGAGGAATGGAACGTTGAGGGGAGGGTTGGAGGGAGGGAAGGAGGTTTGAAGGGAGGGAGGGATGAAAAGAGGGAAGGAGGGTTGAAGGTAGGGTTGGGGAGAGGGAAGGATGTAGAGAGGGTTGGAGGGTTGAAGGGAGGTTGGCGGGAGGGAGGGATGAAGAGAGGGAAGGAGGGTTGAAGGGAGGGTTGGAGGGAGGGAAGGGGGGGTTGAAGGGAGGGTTGGAGGGTGGGAAGGAGGGTTGGAGGGAGGGAAGGAGGGTTGAAGGGAGGGTGGGTGGGAAGAAGGGAGGGATGAAGGGAGGGAGGAAGGGATGACGGGAGGGATGGAGGGAGGGGGCTGAAGGGAGGAAAGGTTGAAGGGCGGGAGGGATAAAGAGAGGGAAGGAGGGTTGAAGGGAGGGAAGGAGGTTTGAGGGGAGGGTTGGAGGGAGGGGGATGAAGAGAGAGTTGGAGGGTTTAAGAGAGGGAAAGGAGGGTTGAAGGGAGGGTTGGAGGGAGGGAGGGGTGAAGAGAGGGAAGGAGGTTTGAAGGGAGGGTTGGAGGGAGGGAGGGATGAAGAGAGGGAAGGAGGGTTGAAGGGAGTGTTGGAGGGAGGGAGGGATGAAGAGAGGGAAGGAGGGTTGAAGGGCGGGAAGGAAGGAGGGTTGAAGAGTAGGTTGGAGGGAGGGATGAAGAGAGTGAAGGAAGGTTGAAGGGAGGGTTGGAGGGAGGGAGGGATGAAGAGAGGGAAGGAGGGTTGAAGGGAGGGAAGGAAGGAGGGTTGGAGGGAGGGAAGGAAGGAGGGTTGAAGGGAGGGTTGGAGGGAGGGAGGGAGGGATGAAGAGAGGGAAAGAGGGTTGAAGGGAGGGTTGGAGGGAGGGAAGGAGGGTTGAAGGGAGGGTTGGAGGGAGGGAGGGAGGGGAGGGTTGGAGGGAGGGAAGGAGCTTTGAAGGGAGGGTTAAAGGGAGGGAGGGGAGGGGGTTGTAGGGAAGGAGGGAAGGAGGGTTGAAGAGAGGGAAGGAGGGTTGAAGGGAGGGGTAATGGGAGGGAAGGAGGGAGGGTTGGAGGGAGTGAGGGATGAAGAGAGGGAAGGAGGGTTGAAGGGAGGGTTGGAGGGAGGGAAGGAAGGAGGGTTGAAGAGTAGGTTGGAGGGAGGGATGAAGAGAGGGAAGGAGGGTTGAAGGGAGGGAAGGAAGGAGGGTTGAAGGGAGGGTTGGAGGGAGGGAGGGATGAAGAGAGGGAAGGAGGGTTGAAGGGAGGCTGGAAGGAGGAAAGGAACGTTGAGGGGAGGGTTGGAGGGAGGGAAGGAGGTTTGAAGGGAGGGAGGGATGAAAAGAGGGAAGGAGGGTTGAAGGTAGGGTTGGAGGGAGGGAAGGATGAAGAGAGGGTTGGAGGGTTGAAGGGAGGTTGGCGGGAGGGAGGGATGAAGAGAGGGAAGGAGGGTTGAAGGGAGGGTTGGAGGGAGGGATGGGGGTTGAAGGGAGGGTTGGAGGGTGGGAAGGAGGGTAGGAGGGAGGGAAGGAGGGTTGAAGGGAGGGTTGGAGGGAGGGAAGGTGGGTTGAAGGGAGGGAAGGAGGGTTGAAGGGAGGGTTGGAAGGAGGGAAGGAAGGTTGAAGGGAGGGTTGGAGGGAGGGAAGGAGGGTTGAAGGGAGGGAAGGAGGGTTGAAGGGATGGGTTGGAGGGAGGGAGGGATGAAGAGAGGGAAGGAGGGTTGAAGGGAGGGAGGGAGGGATGAAGAGAGGGAAGGAGGTTTGAAGGGAGGGTTGGAGGGAGGGAGGGATGAAGAGAGGGAAGGAGGGTTGAAGGGATGGGTTGGAGGGAGGGAGGGAGGGATGAAGAGAGGGAAGGAGGGTTGAAGGGAGGGTTGGAGGGAGGGTTGAAGGGAGGGTTGGAGGGAGGGAGGGAGGGATGAAGAGAGGGAAGGAGGTTTGAAGGGAGGGTTGGAGGGAGGGAGGGATGAAGAGAGGGAAGGAGGGTTGAAGGGATGGGTTGGAGGGAGGGAGGGATGAAGAGAGGGAAGGAGGGTTGAAGGGCGGGAAGGAAGGAGGGTTGAAGGGAGGGTTGGAGGGAGGGAGGGATGAAGAGAGGGAAGGAGGGTTGAAGGGAGGGAAGGAAGGAGGGTTGGAGGGAGAGAAGGAAGGAGGGTTGAAGGGAGGGTTGGAGGGAGGGAAGGAAGGAGGGTTGAAGGAGGGTTGGAGGGAAGGAAGGAAGGAGGGTTGAAGGGAGGGTTGGAGGGAGGGAGGGAGGGAGGGATGAAGAGAGGGAAAGAGGGTTGAAGGGAGAGTTGGAGGGAGGGAAGGAGGGTTGAAGGGAGGCTGGAAGCAGGAAAGGAACGTTGAGGGGAGGGTTGGAGGGAGGGAGGGAGGTTTGAAGGGAGGGTTGGAGGGAGGGAGGGATGAAGAGAGGGAAGGAGGGTTGAAGGTAGGGTTGGAGGGAGGGAAGGAGGGTTGGCGGGAGGGAGGGATGAAGAGAGGGAAGGAGGGTTGGAGGGAGGGAAGGGAGGGTTGGAGGGTGGGAAGGAGGGTTGAAGGGAGGGTTGGAGGGAGGGAAGGAGGGTTGAAGGGAGGGTTGGAAGGGAGGGAAGGAGGGTTGAAGGGAGGGTTGGATGGAGGGAAGGAGGCATAAAGGGAGGGAAGGAGTGTTGAAGGGAGGGTTGGCAGGAGGGAGGGATGAAGAGAGGGAAGGAGTGTTGAAGGAGGGTTGGAGGGAGGGAAGGGGGTTGAAGGGAGGGTTGGAGGGAGGGAAGGGGGTTGAAGGGAGGGTTGGAGGGATGGAAGGAGGTTTGAAGGGAGGGAAGGAGTGTTGAAGGGAGGGTTGGAGGGAGGGAGGGGGTTGAAGGGAGGGAGGGTTGAAGGGAGGGAAGGAGGGTTGAAGGGAGGGTTGGAGGGTTGAAGGGAGGGTTAGAGGGATGGTTAGAGGGAGGGAGGGTTGAAGGGAGGGAGGGTTGAAGGGAGGATTGGAGGGAGGGAGGGTTGAAGGGAGGATTGAAGGGAGGGAGGGTTGAAGGGAGGATTGGAGGGAGGGAGGGTTGAAGGGAGGTTTGTAGGGAAGGAGGGTTGAAGGGAGGATTGGAGGGAAGGAGGGTTGAAGGGAGGTTTGTAGGGAAGGAGGGTTGAAGGGAGGTTTGGAGGAGGGAGGGTTGAAGGGAGGTTTGTAGGGAGGGAGGGTTGAAGGGAGGATTGGAGGGAGGGAGGGTTGAAGGGAGGTTTGGAGGGAGGGAGGGTTGAAGGGAGGGTTGAAGGGAGGTTGGGAGGGAGGGTTGAAGGGAGGTTTGGAGGGAAGGAGGGTTGAAGGGAGGTTTGGAGGAAGGAGGGTTGAAGGGAGGGAGGGTTGAAGGGAGGATTGGAGGGAAGGAGGGTTGAAGGGAGGTTTGGAGGGAAGGAGCTGCGTATAGTTGTTACAGGCTGCTTATAGTTATTACGGGCTGAGAAAAGGGACTGCTAATTCAACACACTCAGACACACACACACACACACACACACACACACACACACACAGACACAGACACAGACACCCCCAATTCCTCTCTGATCTTCAGCCTCCTCTCATCCTTCAAATTGTATCCGACAGCAGCCGACAGAGACTCCATTTCATGGTTGTGAGTCTGTGTGTGTGAGTGTGTATGAGTGAGTGGTGTGTGATTCTGTGTGTGTGTGTGTGGTGTGTGTGAGTGTGTGTGTGTGTGTGTGTGTGGTGTGAGTCTGTGTGAGTGTGTGTTTCAGTCTGTGTGTGTGTGTGTGTGTGAGTGTATGAGTGTGTGAGTGTGTGTGTGTGGTGTGTGTGAGTGTGTGAGTGTGTGTGTGTGTTTCAGTCCGTGTGTGTGTGTGTTCACTTTGCTCCAGCTTGTCCTGTTCATGTCCTCTGTTCTTTTATATAAATAACCTCCAGTGTATAATATCTTCTGATAAGGAAACTGTTTTATGTGAAATGGGATTTAAAGACTCCAGCCTGTCGGTCGATTTTTACTCCACAATTCTGCTCTGGAGTTAGACTGCATCCCAAATAGAACCCTGTTCCATATATAGCACACTACAAGGCAAGGAGGGCTCTGGTCAAAGCTAGTGTACTATGGAATAGTGTGCCATTTGGGAGTGGGTTGTATTCTCCAGTGCTCCTACTGTCTCTGTCTGTATTCCAGGTAGCCCAGTGCCATCAAACAATGCCATCAGGCCGGAAGAGGAGACGTTTGGGGTGAGTTTATAATGACTCAGGGTCTGTCTCAAATAGCACACTAATCCCTACATAGGGCACTACTTTAGACCACAGTCCATAGGGCTCTGTTCAAAAGTAGTGTAGTGTCTCCTGGTTTCCACAGTACTGGGGCTGGCTAGAATCACCTGTCTCTCTGTCTGTCTCCTAACCTGTCTGTCTGTCTCCTAACCTGTCTGTCTCTCTGTCTGTCTCCTGGTGTCCACAGTACTGGGGGTGGCTAGAATCACCTGTCTGTCTGTCTGTCTGTCTGTCTGTCTGTCTGTCTGTCTGTCTGTCTGTCTGTCTGTCTGTCTGTCTGTCTGTCTGTCTGTCTGTCTGTCTGTCTGTCTGTCTGTTGCCTAACCTGTCTGTCTGTCTCCTAACCTGTCTGTCTGTCTGTCTGTCTGTCTGTCTGTCTGTCTGTCTGTCTGTCTGTCTGTCTGTCTGTCTGTCTGTCTGTCTGTCTGTCTGTCTGTCTGTCTGTCTGTCTCCTAACCTGTCTGTCTGTCTCCAGGTGTCGATAGCAGTAGGTCTGGCTGGTTTCACCTGTCTGTCTGTCTCCTAACCTGTCTGTCTGTCTCCTAACCTGTCTGTCTGTCTCCTAACCTGTCTGTCTGTCTCCAGGTGTCGATAGCAGTAGGTCTGGCTGGTTTCACCAGTGTTCTCCTCATCGTCCTCTTCATTCTCATCAACAAATATGGCCGACGCAACAAGTATGGATTGAAGGGTAAGTCATAGTGCACTACATGACCAAATGTATGTGGACACCTGCTCCTCCAACATCTCATTCCATAAATCATGGGGATGAATTCAAGTTAAATAAAGGTTAAATACAAAATATATTAAAAATATGGAGCTGGTCCCCCTTTTGTTGCTATAACAGTCTCCACTCTTCTGGGAAGGCTTTAATATGGAGCTGGTCCCCCTTTTGTTGCTATAACAGCCTCCACTCTTCTGGGAAGGCTTTAATATGGAGCTGGTCCCCTTTTGTTGCTATAACAGCCTCCACTCTTCTGGGAAGGCTTTAATATGGAGCTGGTCCCCTTTTTGTTGCTATAACAGCCTCCACTCTTCTGGGAAGGCTTTAATATGGAGCTGGTCCCCCTTTTGTTGCTATAACAGCCTCCACTCTTCTGGGAAGGCTTTAATATGGAGCTGGTCCCCCTTTTGTTGCTATAACAGCCTCCACTCTTCTGGGAAGGCTTTACTATGGAGCTGGTCCCCCTTTTGTTGCTATAACAGCCTCCACTCTTCTGGGAAGGCTTTAATATGGAGCTGGTCCCCTTTTTGTTGCTATAACAGTCTCCACTCTTCTGGGAAGGCTTTCCACTAGATGTAGGAACATTGTTGCTATAACAGCCTCCACTCTTCTGGGAAGGCTTTCCACTAGATGTTGGAACATTGTTGCTATAACAGTCTCCACTCTTCTGGGAAGGCTTTCCACTAGATGTTAGAACATTGCTGCTATAACAGCCTCCACTCTTCTGGGAAGGCTTTCCACTAGATGTTGGAACATTGCTGCTATAACCGCCTCCACTCATCTGGGAAGGCTTTCCACTAGATGTTAGATCATTGCAGCTGGGACTTCATTCAGTCACAAGAGCATTAGTGAAGTCTGGCACTGATGTTGGGTGATTAGTCCTGGCTCATCCCCAAAGGTGTTCGATGGGGTTGAGGTCAGGGCTCTGTGTAGGCCAGTCAAGTTCTTCCACGCTGATCTCGACAAACCATTTCTGTATGGATCTTGATTTGTGCACGTTGGCATTGCTGGAACAGCATGCTGAAACAGGAAATGGCCTTCCCCATACTGTTACCACAAAGTTGGAAGCACAGAATTGTCTAGAATGTCACTGTATGCTGCAGCGTTATGATTTCCCTTGACTGGAACTGAGGGGCCCGAACCATGAAAAATGGCCCCAGACTGTTACTCCTCCTCCACCAAACTTTTTAAAAATTTGATTTCACATTTATTTAACCAGGTAGGCCAGTTGAGAAACAAGTTCTCATTTACAACTGTGACCTGGCCAAGAATAAAGCAAAGCAGTTCGACACAAACAACACAGAGTTACACATGGAATAAAGAAACTGGCCAGCTGACTGACTGGGGTCTGACTGGCCAGCTGGTAGACAGGGGTTTGACTGGGGTCTGACTGGGGTCTGCCTGGCCAGCTGGTAGACAGGGGTTTGACTGGGGTCTGACTGGCCAGCTGGCTGGCTGGGGTCTGACTGGCCAGCTGGCTGGCTGGGGTCTGACTGGCCAGCTGGCTGGCTGGGGTTTAATTGAGGTCTGACTGGGGTCTGACTGGCTAACTGGTAGACCGGGGTTTGACTGGGGTCTGACTGGGGTCTGCCTGGCCAGCTGGTAGACTGGGGTTTGACTGGGGTCTGACTGGCCAGCTGGCTGACTGGGGTCTGACTGGCCAGCTGGCTGACTGGGGTCTGACTGGCCAGCTGGCTGACTGGGACCTGACTGGGACCTGACTGGGGTCTGACTGGTCAGCTGGCTGACTGGGGTCTGACTGGGACCTGACCGGGACCTGACTGGGACCTGACTGGGGTCTGACTGGGATGTGACTGGGACCTGACTGGGACCTGACTGGATTCTTTCTCTCTGGTTGCCAGCTGGCTGACTGGGACCTGACTGGGGTCTGATTGGGACGTGACTGGAACCTGACTGGAACCTGACTGGGACCTGACTGGGACCTGACTGGAACCTGACTGGAACCTGACTGGAACCTGACTGGAACCTGACTGGGACCTGACTGGAACCTGACTGGGACCTGACTGGGACCTGACTGGGACCTGACTGGGACCTGACTGGGACCTGACTGGGGTCTGTCTCTCCGGTTGTCAGCGTCGCTGCATCACCTTCAGAAGAAAGGCGGTGGGTAAAACCCTTTTCTATATTCAGCAATATGTTTTGGACAAATGTTGCAGGGCCCAGATAACGATTATGGACAGGACCCACGATCAGATCTAGTAGCCATGGTGGAAGAGGGCCCAGATAACGATTATGGACAGGACCCACGATCAGATCTAGTAGCCATGGTGGAAGAGGGCCCAGATAACGATTATGGACAGGACCCACGATCAGATCTAGTAGCCATGGTGGGAAGAGGGCCCAGATAACGATTATGGACAGGACCCACGATCAGATCTAGTAGCCATGGTGGAAGAGGGCCCAGATAACGATTATGGACAGGACCCACGATCAGATCTAGTAGCCATGGTGGAAGAGGGCCCAGATAACGATTATGGACAGGACCCACGATCAGATCTAGTAGCCATGGTGGAAGAGGGCCCAGATAACGATTATGGACAGGACCCACGATCAGATCTAGTAGCCATGGTGGAAGAGGGCCCAGATAACGATTATGGACAGGACCCACGATCAGATCTAGTAGCCATGGTGGAAGAGGGCCCAGATAACGATTATGGACAGGACCCACGATCAGATCTAGTAGCCATGGTGGAAGAGGGCCCAGATAACGATTATGGACAGGACCCACGATCAGATCTAGTAGCCATGGTGGAAAAGAGTCAAATCCATTTTCCATTTTGGCTGCGAAAAACAACGAGAAGGAAGCTTCTTCTTTTAATCAATGATTTTTTTTTGTGGGAGATTAAAATGTATCTTTGACATATTCTGAAAGTTACGAAGCGTGCGGCCAATTCTATTATTTCCAGTGTGGCCATAATAATAACTGTTAAAGCTTCTGCCATTTATAAGCTTTGGTCTCTGCATCTCCCTTTCCTTCTGCCTCCATCTCTCTCTCATGTTTTGCCCTCCACATCTTGGCATTTGGAACTGAACTAGTTTCATATTTTTTATAGTATAGAGTCTATTGACGTACCGGTGTGTCAATCTAAGTAACATAATAAAAATAAAAAACATTTATATCTGTCAGTTTAATGAGCTGGAGATGTTTTCTGCATGGGCTGTGTCTCAATACATTGCATCCTCCTATGTCGCCCTTCCCTATCTGCGGTGGAAAGAGTCCGATTTATACCGCTGTTGGTCAGACTGGTAGACATCCTGAAAATGTCTGTAGCATCCTAACGGTTTGGCCAACAAACTAATATGGTGTTCTCCGTTGTGCTGTACGACCTCCACGAGTGACTCGTCTGAAGTCGGTAACGCCGATGTGTCAGCTTTTGTCTGAGGTGTCTGAACCGTTTTACCCCACTGTAAGAAGGGGAGACTCTCACCAACACGGCGGTGTTCTCCGTTTTGTTCTATTTCCCCCACCAGTGTTATGGGACTGGTCTGAAGGTAACCCTGACAAAATAATGGAAGAACGAAGGTAGTTTTGTGCCAACAACAACAAGGGGTTAAATGTGTCTAAACATTTATAAACATTTCCTGAGCTTTCTTATATCTCCTAGATATATGACATACACTTCAAAAACATTTGTAACAATGATGCTGGGAGTCAGGAAGCAGGAGTCAGGAAGCAGGAGTCAGGAAGCAGGAGTCAGGAAGCAGGAGTCAGGAAGCAGGAGTCAGGAAGCAGGAGTCAGGAAGCAGGAGTCAGGAGTCAGGAAGCAGGAGTCAGGAAGCAGGAAGCAGGAAGCAGGAAGCAGGAGTCAGGAAGCAGGAGTCAGGAAGCAGGAGTCAGGAAGCAGGAGTCAGGAAGCAGGAGTCAGGAAGCAGGAGTCAGGAAGCAGGAGTCAGGAAGCAGGAGTCAGGAGTCAGGAAGCAGGAAGCAGGAGTCAGGAGTCAGGAAGCAGGAGTCAGGAAGCAGGAGTCAGGAAGCAGGAAGCAGGAAGCAGGAAGCAGGAGTCAGGAAGCAGGAAGAAGGTGAAGTTGGTGAGTTTAATAATAAAGAACAGATCGATACAAAACAAGAGATGAATCTTGACATGAACTCAGAACCACTACTGTCTGTAGAGTGATGTTAGGGAGGGGACATGAACCACTACTGTCTGTAGAGTGATGTTAGGGAGGGGACATGAACCACTACTGTCTGTAGAGTGATGTTAGGGAGGGGACATGAACCAATACTGTCTGTAGAGTGATGTTAGGGAGGGGACATGAACCACTACTGTCTGTAGAGTGATGTTAGGGAGGGGACATGAACCACTACTGTCTGTAGAGTGATGTTAGGGAGGGGACATGAACCACTACTGTCTGTAGAGTGATACTAGGGAGGGGACATGAACCACTACTGTCTGTAGAGTGATGTTAGGGAGGGGACATGAACACAGAACCAATACTGTCTGTAGAGTGATGTTAGGGAGGGGACATGAACCACTACTGTCTGTAGAGTGATGTTAGGGGGGGACATGAACCACTACTGTCTGTAGAGTGATGTTAGGGAGGGGACATGAACCACTACTGTCTGTAGAGTGATGTTAGGGAGGGGACATGAACCACTACTGTCTGTAGAGTGATGTTAGGGAGGGGACATGAACCAATACTGTCTGTAGAGTGATGTTAGGGAGGGGACATGAACCACTACTGTCTGTAGAGTGATGTTAGGGAGGGGACATGAACCACTACTGTCTGTAGAGTGATGTTAGGGAGGGGACATGAACCAATACTGTCTGTAGAGTGATGTTAGGGAGGGGACATGAACCACTACTGTCTGTAGAGTGATGTTAGGGAGGGGACATGAACCACTACTGTCTGTAGAGTGATGTTAGGGAGGGACATGAACCACTACTGTCTGTAGAGTGATGTTAGGGAGGGACATGAACTCAGAACCACTACTGTCTGTAGAGTGATGTTAGGGAGGGGACATGAACCACTACTGTCTGTAGAGTGATGTTAGGGAGGGGACATGAACCACTACTGTCTGTAGAGTGATGTTAGGGAGGGGACATGAACCAATACTGTCTGTAGAGTGATGTTAGGGAGGGGACATGAACCACTACTGTCTGTAGAGTGATGTTAGGGAGGGGACATGAACCACTACTGTCTGTAGAGTGATGTTAGGGAGGGGACATGAACCAATACTGTCTGTAGAGTGATGTTAGGGAGGGGACATGAACCACTACTGTCTGTAGAGTGATGTTAGGGAGGGGACATGAACCACTACTGTCTGTAGAGTGATGTTAGGGAGGGGACATGAACCACTACTGTCTGTAGAGTGATGTTAGGGAGGGGACATGAACCACTACTGTCTGTAGAGTGATGTTAGGGAGGGGACATGAACCACTACTGTCTGTAGAGTGATGTTAGGGAGGGGACATGAACACAGAACCAATACTGTCTGTAGAGTGATGTTAGGGAGGGGACATGAACCACTACTGTCTGTAGAGTGATGTTAGGGAGGGGACATGAACACAGAACCAATACTGTCTGTAGAGTGATACTAGGGAGGGGACATGAACCACTACTGTCTGTAGAGTGATGTTAGGGAGGGGACATGAACCACTACTGTCTGTAGAGTGATGTTAGGGAGGGGACATGAACCACTACTGTCTGTAGAGTGATGTTAGGGAGGGGACATGAACCACTACTGTCTGTAGAGTGATGTTAGGGAGGGGACATGAACCACTACTGTCTGTAGAGTGATGTTAGGGAGGGGACATGAACCACTACTGTCTGTAGAGTGATGTTAGGGAGGGGACATGAACCAATACTGTCTGTAGAGTGATGTTAGGGAGGGGACATGAACACAGAACCAATACTGTCTGTAGAGTGATGTTAGGGAGGGGACATGAACCACTACTGTCTGTAGAGTGATGTTAGGGAGGGGACATGAACTCAGAACCAATACTGTCTGTAGAGTGATGTTAGGGAGGGGACATGAACTCAGAACCAATACTGTCTGTAGAGTGATGTTAGGGAGGGGACATGAACCACTACTGTCTGTAGAGTGATGTTAGGGAGGGGACATGAACCACTACTGTCTGTAGAGTGATGTTAGGGAGGGGACATGAACCACTACTGTCTGTAGAGTGATGTTAGGGAGGGACATGAACCAATACTGTCTGTAGAGTGATGTTAGGGAGGGGACATGAACCACTACTGTCTGTAGAGTGATGTTAGGGAGGGGACATGAACCACTACTGTCTGTAGAGTGATGTTAGGGAGGGGACATGAACTCAGAACCAATACTGTCTGTAGGAGTGATGTTAGGGAGGGGACATGAACCACTACTGTCTGTAGAGTGATGTTAGGGAGGGGACATGAACTCAGAACCAATACTGTCTGTAGTGATACTAGGGAGGGGACATGAACCACTACTGTCTGTAGAGTGATGTTAGGGAGGGGACATGAACTCAGAACCAATACTGTCTGTAGAGTGATGTTAGGGAGGGGACATGAACCACTACTGTCTGTAGAGTGATGTTAGGGAGGGGACATGAACTCAGAACCAATACTGTCTGTAGAGTGATGTTAGGGAGGGGACATGAACCACTACTGTCTGTAGAGTGATGTTAGGGAGGGGACATGAACTCAGAACCAATACTGTCTGTAGAGTGATGTTAGGGAGGGGACATGAACCACTACTGTCTGTAGAGTGATGTTAGGGAGGGGACATGAACACAGAACCAATACTGTCTGTAGAGTGATGTTAGGGAGGGGACATGAACACAGAACCAATACTGTCTGTAGAGTGATGTTAGGGAGGGGACATGAACACAGAACCAATACTGTCTGTAGAGTGATACTTGGGAGGGGACATGAACCACTACTGTCTGTAGAGTGATGTTAGGGAGGGGACATGAACTCAGAACCAATACTGTCTGTAGAGTGATGTTAGGGAGGGGACATGAACCACTACTGTCTGTAGAGTGATGTTAGGGAGGGACATGAACCAATACTGTCTGTAGAGTGATGTTAGGGAGGGGACATGAACTCAGAACCAATACTGTCTGTAGAGTGATGTTAGGGAGGGGACATGAACCACTACTGTCTGTAGAGTGATGTTAGGGAGGGGACATGAACTCAGAACCAATACTGTCTGTAGAGTGATGTTAGGGAGGGGACATGAACCACTACTGTCTGTAGAGTGATGTTAGGGAGGGACATGAACTCAGAACCAATACTGTCTGTAGAGTGATGTTAGGGAGGGGACATGAACCACTACTGTCTGTAGAGTGATGTTAGGGAGGGGACATGAACCAATACTGTCTGTAGAGTGATACTAGGGAGGGGACATGAACCACTACTGTCTGTAGAGTGATGTTAGGGAGGGGACATGAACACAGAACCAATACTGTCTGTAGAGTGATGTTAGGGAGGGGACATGAACCACTACTGTCTGTAGAGTGATGTTAGGGAGGGGACATGAACTCAGAACCAATACTGTCTGTAGAGTGATGTTAGGGAGGGGACATGAACCACTACTGTCTGTAGAGTGATGTTAGGGAGGGGACATGAACCAGAACCAATACTGTCTGTAGAGTGATGTTAGGGAGGGGACATGAACCACTACTGTCTGTAGAGTGATGTTAGGGAGGGGACATGAACTCAGAACCAATACTGTCTGTAGAGTGATGTTAGGGAGGGGACATGAACCACTACTGTCTGTAGAGTGATGTTAGGGAGGGGACATGTACACAGAACCAATACTGTCTGTAGAGTGATGTTAGGGAGGGGACATGAACACAGAACCAATACTGTCTGTAGAGTGATGTTAGGGAGGGGACATGAACACAGAACCAATACTGTCTGTAGAGTGATACTAGGAAGGGGACATGAACCACTACTGTCTGTAGAGTGATGTTAGGGAGGGGACATGAACACAGAACCAATACTGTCTGTAGAGTGATGTTAGGGAGGGGACATGAACCACTACTGTCTGTAGAGTGATGTTAGGGAGGGACATGAACCACTACTGTCTGTAGAGTGATGTTGGGGAGGGGACATGAACACAGAACCAATACTGTCTGTAGAGTGATGTTAGGGAGGGGACATGAACACAGAACCAATACTGTCTGTAGAGTGATGTTAGGGAGGGGACATGAACACAGAACCAATACTGTCTGTAGAGTGATACTAGGGAGGGGACATGAACCACTACTGTCTGTAGAGTGATGTTAGGGAGGGACATGAACTCAGAACCAATACTGTCTGTAGAGTGATGTTAGGGAGGGGACATGAACCACTACTGTCTGTAGAGTGATGTTAGGGAGGGACATGAACCAATACTGTCTGTAGAGTGATACTAGGGAGGGGACATGAACCACTACTGTCTGTAGAGTGATGTTAGGGAGGGGACATGAACACAGAACCAATACTGTCTGTAGAGTGATGTTAGGGAGGGGACATGAACCACTACTGTCTGTAGAGTGATGTTAGGGAGGGGACATGAACCACTACTGTCTGTAGAGTGATGTTAGGGAGGGGACATGAACACAGAACCAATACTGTCTGTAGAGTGATGTTAGGGAGGGGACATGAACACAGAACCAATACTGTCTGTAGAGTGATGTTAGGGAGGGGACATGAACACAGAACCAATACTGTCTGTAGAGTGTGATACTAGGGAGGGGACATGAACCACTACTGTCTGTAGAGTGATGTTAGGGAGGGGACATGAACTCAGAACCAATACTGTCTGTAGAGTGATGTTAGGGAGGGGACATGAACCACTACTGTCTGTAGAGTGATGTTAGGGAGGGGACATGAACCACTACTGTCTGTAGAGTGATGTTAAGGAGGGGACATGAACCACTACTGTCTGTAGAGTGATGTTAGGGAGGGGACATGAACCACTACTGTCTGTAGAGTGATGTTAGGGAGGGGACATGAACCACTACTGTCTGTAGAGTGATGTTAGGGAGGGGACATGAACCACTACTGTCTGTAGAGTGATGTTAGGGAGGGGACATGAACACAGAACCAATACTGTCTGTAGAGTGATGTTAGGGAGGGGACATGAACCACTACTGTCTGTAGAGTGATGTTAGGGAGGGGACATGAACACAGAACCAATACTGTCTGTAGAGTGATACTAGGGAGGGGACATGAACCACTACTGTCTGTAGAGTGATGTTAGGGAGGGGACATGAACCACTACTGTCTGTAGAGTGATGTTAGGGAGGGGACATGAACCACTACTGTCTGTAGAGTGATGTTAGGGAGGGGACATGAACCACTACTGTCTGTAGAGTGATGTTAGGGAGGGGACATGAACCACTACTGTCTGTAGAGTGATGTTAGGGAGGGGACATGAACCACTACTGTCTGTAGAGTGATGTTAGGGAGGGGACATGAACCACTACTGTCTGTAGAGTGATGTTAGGGAGGGGACATGAACACAGAACCAATACTGTCTGTAGAGTGATGTTAGGGAGGGGACATGAACCACTACTGTCTGTAGAGTGATGTTAGGGAGGGGACATGAACCAATACTGTCTGTAGAGTGATGTTAGGGAGGGGACATGAACCACTACTGTCTGTAGAGTGATGTTAGGGAGGGGACATGAACCACAACTGTCTGTAGAGTGATGTTAGGGAGGGGACATGAACCACTACTGTCTGTAGAGTGATGTTAGGGAGGGGACATGAACCACTACTGTCTGTAGAGTGATGTTAGGGAGGGGACATGAACCACTACTGTCTGTAGAGTGATGTTAGGGAGGGGACATGAACCACTACTGTCTGTAGAGTGATGTTAGGGAGGGGACATGAACCACTACTGTCTGTAGAGTGATGTTAGGGAGGGGACATGAACACAGAACCAATACTGTCTGTAGAGTGATGTTAGGGAGGGGACATGAACCACTACTGTCTGTAGAGTGATGTTAGGGAGGGGACATGAACCAATACTGTCTGTAGAGTGATGTTAGGGAGGGGACATGAACCACTACTGTCTGTAGAGTGATGTTAGGGAGGGGACATGAACCACTACTGTCTGTAGAGTGATGTTAGGGAGGGGACATGAACCACTACTGTCTGTAGAGTGATGTTAGGGAGGGGACATGAACTCAGAACCAATACTGTCTGTAGAGTGATGTTAGGGAGGGGACATGAACACAGAACCACTACTGTCTGTAGAGTGATGTTAGGGAGGGGACATGAACACAGAACCAATACTGTCTGTAGAGTGATACTAGGGAGGGACATGAACCACTACTGTCTGTAGAGTGATGTTAGGGAGGGGACATGAACTCAGAACCAATACTGTCTGTAGAGTGATGTTAGGGAGGGGACATGAACCACTACTGTCTGTAGAGTGATGTTAGGGAGGGGACATGAACCAATACTGTCTGTAGAGTGATACTAGGGAGGGGACATGAACCACTACTGTCTGTAGAGTGATGTTAGGGAGGGGACATGAACACAGAACCAATACTGTCTGTAGAGTGATGTTAGGGAGGGGACATGAACCACTACTGTCTGTAGAGTGATGTTAGGGAGGGGACATGAACCACTACTGTCTGTAGAGTGATGTTAGGGAGGGGACATGAACACAGAACCAATACTGTCTGTAGAGTGATGTTAGGGAGGGGACATGAACACAGAACCAATACTGTCTGTAGAGTGATGTTAGGGAGGGGACATGAACACAGAACCAATACTGTCTGTAGAGTGATACTAGGGAGGGGACATGAACCACTACTGTCTGTAGAGTGATGTTAGGGAGGGGACATGAACTCAGAACCAATACTGTCTGTAGAGTGATGTTAGGGAGGGGACATGAACCACTACTGTCTGTAGAGTGATGTTAGGGAGGGGACATGAACCACTACTGTCTGTAGAGTGATGTTAGGAGGGGACATGAACCACTACTGTCTGTAGAGTGATGTTAGGGAGGGGACATGAACCACTACTGTCTGTAGAGTGATGTTAGGGAGGGGACATGAACCACTACTGTCTGTAGAGTGATGTTAGGGAGGGGACATGAACCACTACTGTCTGTAGAGTGATGTTAGGGAGGGGACATGAACACAGAACCAATACTGTCTGTAGAGTGATGTTAGGGAGGGGACATGAACCACTACTGTCTGTAGAGTGATGTTAGGGAGGGACATGAACACAGAACCAATACTGTCTGTAGAGTGATACTAGGGAGGGGACATGAACCACTACTGTCTGTAGAGTGATGTTAGGGAGGGGACATGAACCACTACTGTCTGTAGAGTGATGTTAGGGAGGGGACATGAACCACTACTGTCTGTAGAGTGATGTTAGGGAGGGGACATGAACCACTACTGTCTGTAGAGTGATGTTAGGGAGGGGACATGAACCACTACTGTCTGTAGAGTGATGTTAGGGAGGGGACATGAACCACTACTGTCTGTAGAGTGATGTTAGGGAGGGGACATGAACCACTACTGTCTGTAGAGTGATGTTAGGGAGGGGACATGAACCAGAACCAATACTGTCTGTAGAGTGATGTTAGGGAGGGGACATGAACCACTACTGTCTGTAGAGTGATGTTAGGGGGGGACATGAACCAATACTGTCTGTAGAGTGATGTTAGGGAGGGGACATGAACCACTACTGTCTGTAGAGTGATGTTAGGGAGGACATGAACCACTACTGTCTGTAGAGTGATGTTAGGGAGGGGACATGAACCACTACTGTCTGTAGAGTGATGTTAGGGAGGGGACATGAACCACTACTGTCTGTAGAGTGATGTTAGGGAGGGGACATGAACCACTACTGTCTGTAGAGTGATGTTAGGGAGGGGACATGAACCACTACTGTCTGTAGAGTGATGTTAGGGAGGGGACATGAACCACTACTGTCTGTAGAGTGATGTTAGGGAGGGGACATGAACACAGAACCAATACTGTCTGTAGAGTGATGTTAGGGAGGGGACATGAACCACTACTGTCTGTAGAGTGATGTTAGGGAGGGGACATGAACCACTACTGTCTGTAGAGTGATGTTAGGGAGGGGACATGAACCACTACTGTCTGTAGAGTGATGTTAGGGAGGGGACATGAACCACTACTGTCTGTAGAGTGATGTTAGGGAGGGGACATGAACCACTACTGTCTGTAGAGTGATGTTAGGGAGGGGACATGAACCACTACTGTCTGTAGAGTGATGTTAGGGAGGGGACATGAACCACTACTGTCTGTAGAGTGATGTTAGGGAGGGGACATGAACACAGAACCAATACTGTCTGTAGAGTGATGTTAGGGAGGGGACATGAACCACTACTGTCTGTAGAGTGATGTTAGGGAGGGGACATGAACCACTACTGTCTGTAGAGTGATGTTAGGGAGGGACATGAACTCAGAACCAATACTGTCTGTAGAGTGATGTTAGGGAGGGGACATGAACTCAGAACCAATACTGTCTGTAGAGTGATGTTAGGGAGGGGACATGAACCACTACTGTCTGTAGAGTGATGTTAGGGAGGGGACATGAACCACTACTGTCTGTAGAGTGATGTTAGGGAGGGGACATGAACCACTACTGTCTGTAGAGTGATGTTAGGGAGGGGACATGAACCAATACTGTCTGTAGAGTGATGTTAGGGAGGGGACATGAACCACTACTGTCTGTAGAGTGATGTTAGGGAGGGGACATGAACCACTACTGTCTGTAGAGTGATGTTAGGGAGGGGACATGAACACAGAACCACTACTGTCTGTAGAGTGATGTTAGGGAGGGGACATGAACCACTACTGTCTGTAGAGTGATGTTAGGGAGGGGACATGAACCACTACTGTCTGTAGAGTGATGTTAGGGAGGGACATGAACTCCAACCAATACTGTCTGTAGTGATGTTAGGGAGGGGACATGAACCACTACTGTCTGTAGAGTGATGTTAGGGAGGGGACATGAACTCAGAACCAATACTGTCTGTAGAGTGATGTTAGGGAGGGGACATGAACCACTACTGTCTGTAGAGTGATGTTAGGGAGGGGACATGAACTCAGAACCAATACTGTCTGTAGAGTGATGTTAGGGAGGGGACATGAACCACTACTGTCTGTAGAGTGATGTTAGGGAGGGGACATGAACCACTACTGTCTGTAGAGTGATGTTAGGGAGGGGACATGAACCACTACTGTCTGTAGAGTGATGTTAGGGAGGGGACATGAACACAGAACCAATACTGTCTGTAGAGTGATGTTAGGGAGGGGACATGAACACAGAACCAATACTGTCTGTAGAGTGATGTTAGGGAGGGGACATGAACCACTACTGTCTGTAGAGTGATGTTAGGGAGGGGACATGAACCACTACTGTCTGTAGAGTGATGTTAGGGAGGGGACATGAACCACTACTGTCTGTAGAGTGATGTTAGGGAGGGGACATGAACACAGAACCAATACTGTCTGTAGAGTGATGTTAGGGAGGGGACATGAACCACTACTGTCTGTAGAGTGATGTTAGGGAGGGGACATGAACACAGAACCAATACTGTCTGTAGAGTGATGTTAGGGAGGGGACATGAACCACTACTGTCTGTAGAGTGATGTTAGGGAGGGGACATGAACCACTACTGTCTGTAGAGTGATGTTAGGGAGGGGACATGAACCACTACTGTCTGTAGAGTGATGTTAGGGAGGGGACATGAACCACTACTGTCTGTAGAGTGATGTTAGGGAGGGGACATGAACCACTACTGTCTGTAGAGTGATGTTAGGGAGGGGACATGAACCACTACTGTCTGTAGAGTGATGTTAGGGAGGGGACATGAACCACTACTGTCTGTAGAGTGATGTTAGGGAGGGGACATGAACCAGAACCAATACTGTCTGTAGAGTGATGTTAGGGGGGACATGAACCACTACTGTCTGTAGAGTGATGTTAGGGAGGGGACATGAACCACTACTGTCTGTAGAGTGATGTTAGGGAGGGGACATGAACCACTACTGTCTGTAGAGTGATGTTAGGGAGGGGACATGAACCACTACTGTCTGTAGAGTGATGTTAGGGAGGGGACATGAACCACTACTGTCTGTAGAGTGATGTTAGGGAGGGGACATGAACCACTACTGTCTGTAGAGTGATGTTAGGGAGGGGACATGAACCACTACTGTCTGTAGAGTGATGTTAGGGAGGGGACATGAACCACTACTGTCTGTAGAGTGATGTTAGGGAGGGGACATGAACCACTACTGTCTGTAGAGTGATGTTAGGGAGGGGACATGAACACAGAACCAATACTGTCTGTAGAGTGATGTTAGGGAGGGGACATGAACCACTACTGTCTGTAGAGTGATGTTAGGGAGGGGACATGAACCAATACTGTCTGTAGAGTGATGTTAGGGAGGGGACATGAACCACTACTGTCTGTAGAGTGATGTTAGGGAGGGGACATGAACCACTACTGTCTGTAGAGTGATGTTAGGGAGGGGACATGAACCACTACTGTCTGTAGAGTGATGTTAGGGAGGGGACATGAACCACTACTGTCTGTAGAGTGATGTTAGGGAGGGGACATGAACCACTACTGTCTGTAGAGTGATGTTAGGGAGGGGACATGAACACAGAACCAATACTGTCTGTAGAGTGATGTTAGGGAGGGGACATGAACCACTACTGTCTGTAGAGTGATGTTAGGGAGGGGACATGAACCACTACTGTCTGTAGAGTGATGTTAGGGAGGGGACATGAACTCAGAACCAATACTGTCTGTAGAGTGATGTTAGGGAGGGGACATGAACTCAGAACCAATACTGTCTGTAGAGTGATGTTAGGGAGGGGACATGAACCACTACTGTCTGTAGAGTGATGTTAGGGAGGGGACATGAACCACTACTGTCTGTAGAGTGATGTTAGGGAGGGGACATGAACCACTACTGTCTGTAGAGTGATGTTAGGGAGGGGACATGAACCACTACTGTCTGTAGAGTGATGTTAGGGAGGGGACATGAACCACTACTGTCTGTAGAGTGATGTTAGGGAGGGGACATGAACCACTACTGTCTGTAGAGTGATGTTAGGGAGGGGACATGAACACAGAACCAATACTGTCTGTAGAGTGATGTTAGGGAGGGGACATGAACCACTACTGTCTGTAGAGTGATGTTAGGGAGGGGACATGAACCACTACTGTCTGTAGAGTGATGTTAGGGAGGGGACATGAACTCACAACCAATACTGTCTGTAGAGTGATGTTAGGGAGGGGACATGAACCACTACTGTCTGTAGAGTGATGTTAGGGAGGGGACATGAACCAGAACCAATACTGTCTGTAGAGTGATGTTAGGGAGGGGACATGAACCACTACTGTCTGTAGAGTGATGTTAGGGAGGGGACATGAACTCAGAACCAATACTGTCTGTAGAGTGATGTTAGGGAGGGGACATGAACCACTACTGTCTGTAGAGTGATGTTAGGGAGGGGACATGAACTCAGAACCACTACTGTCTGTAGAGTGATGTTAGGGAGGGGACATGAACTCAGAACCAATACTGTCTGTAGAGTGATGTTAGGGAGGGGACATGAACCACTACTGTCTGTAGAGTGATGTTAGGGAGGGGACATGTACACAGAACCAATACTGTCTGTAGAGTGATGTTAGGGAGGGGACATGAACACAGAACCAATACTGTCTGTAGAGTGATGTTAGGGAGGGGACATGAACACAGAACCAATACTGTCTGTAGAGTGATGTTAGGGAGGGGACATGAACCACTACTGTCTGTAGAGTGATGTTAGGGAGGGGACATGAACCAGAACCAATACTGTCTGTAGAGTGATGTTAGGGAGGGGACATGAACCACTACTGTCTGTAGAGTGATGTTAGGGAGGGGACATGAACCACTACTGTCTGTAGAGTGATGTTAGGGAGGGGACATGAACCACTACTGTCTGTAGAGTGATGTTAGGGAGGGGACATGAACACAGAACCAATACTGTCTGTAGAGTGATGTTAGGGAGGGGACATGAACCACTACTGTCTGTAGAGTGATGTTAGGGAGGGGACATGAACTCAGAACCACTACTGTCTGTAGAGTGATGTTAGGGAGGGGACATGAACCACTACTGTCTGTAGAGTGATGTTAGGGAGGGGACATGAACTCAGAACCAATACTGTCTGTAGAGTGATGTTAGGGAGGGGACATGAACCACTACTGTCTGTAGAGTGATGTTAGGGAGGGGACATGAACTCAGAACCAATACTGTCTGTAGAGTGATGTTAGGGGGGACATGAACCACTACTGTCTGTAGAGTGATGTTAGGGAGGGGACATGAACCAGAACTACTGTCTGTAGAGTGATGTTAGGGAGGGGACATGAACACAGAACCAATACTGTCTGTAGAGTGATGTTAGGGAGGGGACATGAACCAGAACCAATACTGTCTGTAGAGTGATGTTAGGGAGGGGACATGAACCACTACTGTCTGTAGAGTGATGTTAGGGAGGGGACATGAACACAGAACCAATACTGTCTGTAGAGTGATGTTAGGGAGGGGACATGAACCACTACTGTCTGTAGAGTGATGTTAGGGAGGGGACATGAACCACTACTGTCTGTAGAGTGATGTTGGGGAGGGGACATGAACACAGAACCAATACTGTCTGTAGAGTGATGTTAGGGAGGGGACATGAACACAGAACCAATACTGTCTGTAGAGTGATGTTAGGGAGGGGACATGAACACAAAACCAATACTGTCTGTAGAGTGATACTAGGGAGGGGACATGAACCACTACTGTCTGTAGAGTGATGTTAGGGAGGGGACATGAACCAGAACCAATACTGTCTGTAGAGTGATGTTAGGGAGGGGACATGAACCACTACTGTCTGTAGAGTGATGTTAGGGAGGGGACATGAACCAATACTGTCTGTAGAGTGATGTTAGGGAGGGGACATGAACCACTACTGTCTGTAGAGTGATGTTAGGGAGGGGACATGAACACAGAACCAATACTGTCTGTAGAGTGATGTTAGGGAGGGGACATGAACCACTACTGTCTGTAGAGTGATGTTAGGGAGGGGACATGAACCACTACTGTCTGTAGAGTGATGTTAGGGAGGGGACATGAACACAGAACCAATACTGTCTGTAGAGTGATGTTAGGGAGGGGACATGAACACAGAACCACTACTGTCTGTAGAGTGATGTTAGGGAGGGGACATGAACACAGAACCAATACTGTCTGTAGAGTGATGTTAGGGAGGGGACATGAACCACTACTGTCTGTAGAGTGATGTTAGGGAGGGACATGAACTCAGAACCAATACTGTCTGTAGAGTGATGTTAGGGAGGGGACATGAACCACTACTGTCTGTAGAGTGATGTTAGGGAGGGGACATGAACCAATACTGTCTGTAGAGTGATGTTAGGGAGGGGACATGAACCACTACTGTCTGTAGAGTGATGTTAGGGAGGGGACATGAACACAGACTACTGTCTGTAGAGTGATGTTAGGGAGGGGACATGAACCACTACTGTCTGTAGAGTGATGTTAGGGAGGGGACATGAACCACTACTGTCTGTAGAGTGATGTTAGGGAGGGGACATGAACCACTACTGTCTGTAGAGTGATGTTAGGGAGGGGACATGAACACAGAACCAATACTGTCTGTAGAGTGATGTTAGGGAGGGGACATGAACACAGAACCACTACTGTCTGTAGAGTGATGTTAGGGAGGGGACATGAACACAGAACCAATACTGTCTGTAGAGTGATGTTAGGGAGGGGACATGAACCACTACTGTCTGTAGAGTGATGTTAGGGAGGGGACATGAACTCAGAACCAATACTGTCTGTAGAGTGATGTTAGGGAGGGGACATGAACCAGAACCAATACTGTCTGTAGAGTGATGTTAGGGAGGGGACATGAACACAGAACCACTACTGTCTGTAGAGTGATGTTAGGGAGGGGACATGAACCACTACTGTCTGTAGAGTGATGTTAGGGGGGGACATGAACCAACTACTGTCTGTAGAGTGATGTTAGGGAGGGGACATGAACCACTACTGTCTGTAGAGTGATGTTAGGGAGGGGACATGAACACAGAACCAATACTGTCTGTAGAGTGATGTTAGGGAGGGGACATGAACCACTACTGTCTGTAGAGTGATGTTATGGAGGGGACATGAACACAGAACCAATACTGTCTGTAGTGATGTTAGGAGGGGACATGAACCAATACTGTCTGTAGAGTGATGTTAGGGAGGGGACATGAACCAATACTGTCTGTAGAGTGATGTTAGGGAGGGGACATGAACCACTACTGTCTGTAGAGTGATGTTAGGGAGGGGACATGAACCACTACTGTCTGTAGAGTGATGTTAGGGAGGGGACATGAACCACTACTGTCTGTAGAGTGATGTTAGGGAGGGGACATGAACCACTACTGTCTGTAGAGTGATGTTAGGGAGGGGACATGAACCACTACTGTCTGTAGAGTGATGTTAGGGAGGGGACATGAACACAGAACCAATACTGTCTGTAGAGTGATGTTAGGGAGGGGACATGAACCACTACTGTCTGTAGAGTGATGTTAGGGAGGGGACATGAACCACTACTGTCTGTAGAGTGATGTTAGGGAGGGGACATGAACCAGAACCTACTGTCTGTAGAGTGATGTTAGGGAGGGGACATGAACTCAGAACCAATACTGTCTGTAGAGTGATGTTAGGGAGGGGACATGAACCACTACTGTCTGTAGAGTGATGTTAGGGAGGGGACATGAACCACTACTGTCTGTAGAGTGATGTTAGGGAGGGGACATGAACCACTACTGTCTGTAGAGTGATGTTAGGGAGGGGACATGAACCAATACTGTCTGTAGAGTGATGTTAGGGAGGGGACATGAACCACTACTGTCTGTAGAGTGATGTTAGGGAGGGGACATGAACCACTACTGTCTGTAGAGTGATGTTAGGGAGGGGACATGAACACAGAACTACTGTCTGTAGAGTGATGTTAGGGAGGGGACATGAACCACTACTGTCTGTAGAGTGATGTTAGGGAGGGGACATGAACTCAGAACCAATACTGTCTGTAGAGTGATGTTAGGGAGGGGACATGAACCACTACTGTCTGTAGAGTGATGTTAGGGAGGGGACATGAACTCAGAACCAATACTGTCTGTAGTGATACTAGGGAGGGGACATGAACCACTACTGTCTGTAGAGTGATGTTAGGGAGGGGACATGAACTCAGAACCAATACTGTCTGTAGAGTGATGTTAGGGAGGGGACATGAACCACTACTGTCTGTAGAGTGATGTTAGGGAGGGGACATGAACTCAGAACCAATACTGTCTGTAGAGTGATGTTAGGGAGGGGACATGAACCACTACTGTCTGTAGAGTGATGTTAGGGAGGGGACATGAACTCAGAACCAATACTGTCTGTAGAGTGATGTTAGGGAGGGGACATGAACCACTAATGTCTGTAGAGTGATGTTAGGGAGGGGACATGAACACAGAACCAATACTGTCTGTAGAGTGATGTTAGGGAGGGGACATGAACACAGAACCAATACTGTCTGTAGAGTGATGTTAGGGAGGGGACATGAACACAGAACCAATACTGTCTGTAGAGTGATACTAGGGAGGGGACATGAACCACTACTGTCTGTAGAGTGATGTTAGGGAGGGGACATGAACTCAGAACCAATACTGTCTGTAGAGTGATGTTAGGGAGGGGACATGAACCACTACTGTCTGTAGAGTGATGTTAGGGAGGGGACATGAACCAATACTGTCTGTAGAGTGATGTTAGGGAGGGGACATGAACTCAGAACCAATACTGTCTGTAGAGTGATGTTAGGGAGGGGACATGAACCACTACTGTCTGTAGAGTGATGTTAGGGAGGGGACATGAACTCAGAACCAATACTGTCTGTAGAGTGATGTTAGGGAGGGGACATGAACCACTACTGTCTGTAGAGTGATGTTAGGGAGGGGACATGAACTCAGAACCAATACTGTCTGTAGAGTGATGTTAGGGAGGGGACATGAACCACTACTGTCTGTAGAGTGATGTTAGGGAGGGGACATGTACACAGAACCAATACTGTCTGTAGAGTGATGTTAGGGAGGGGACATGAACACAGAACCAATACTGTCTGTAGAGTGATGTTAGGGAGGGGACATGAACACAGAACCAATACTGTCTGTAGAGTGATACTAGGGAGGGGACATGAACCACTACTGTCTGTAGAGTGATGTTAGGGAGGGGACATGAACCAGAACCTACTGTCTGTAGAGTGATGTTAGGGAGGGGACATGAACCACTACTGTCTGTAGAGTGATGTTAGGGAGGGGACATGAACCAATACTGTCTGTAGAGTGATACTAGGGAGGGGACATGAACCACTACTGTCTGTAGAGTGATGTTAGGGAGGGGACATGAACACAGAACCAATACTGTCTGTAGAGTGATGTTAGGGAGGGGACATGAACCACTACTGTCTGTAGAGTGATGTTAGGGAGGGGACATGAACCACTACTGTCTGTAGAGTGATGTTAGGGAGGGGACATGAACACAGAACCAATACTGTCTGTAGAGTGATGTTAGGGAGGGGACATGAACACAGAACAATACTGTCTGTAGAGTGATGTTAGGGAGGGGACATGAACACAGAACCAATACTGTCTGTAGAGTGATACTAGGGAGGGGACATGAACCACTACTGTCTGTAGAGTGATGTTAGGGAGGGGACATGAACTCAGAACCAATACTGTCTGTAGAGTGATGTTAGGGAGGGGACATGAACCACTACTGTCTGTAGAGTGATGTTAGGGAGGGGACATGAACCAATACTGTCTGTAGAGTGATACTAGGGAGGGGACATGAACCACTACTGTCTGTAGAGTGATGTTAGGGAGGGGACATGAACACAGAACCAATACTGTCTGTAGAGTGATGTTAGGGAGGGGACATGAACCACTACTGTCTGTAGAGTGATGTTAGGGAGGGGACATGAACCACTACTGTCTGTAGAGTGATGTTGGGGAGGGGACATGAACACAGAACCAATACTGTCTGTAGAGTGATGTTAGGGAGGGGACATGAACACAGAACCAATACTGTCTGTAGAGTGATGTTAGGGAGGGGACATGAACACAGAACCAATACTGTCTGTAGAGTGATACTAGGGAGGGGACATGAACCACTACTGTCTGTAGAGTGATGTTAGGGAGGGGACATGAACTCAGAACCAATACTGTCTGTAGAGTGATGTTAGGGAGGGGACATGAACCACTACTGTCTGTAGAGTGATGTTAGGGAGGGGACATGAACCAATACTGTCTGTAGAGTGATACTAGGGAGGGGACATGAACCACTACTGTCTGTAGAGTGATGTTAGGGAGGGGACATGAACACAGAACCAATACTGTCTGTAGAGTGATGTTAGGGAGGGGACATGAACCACTACTGTCTGTAGAGTGATGTTAGGGAGGGGACATGAACCACTACTGTCTGTAGAGTGATGTTAGGGAGGGGACATGAACACAGAACCAATACTGTCTGTAGAGTGATGTTAGGGAGGGGACATGAACACAGAACCAATACTGTCTGTAGAGTGATGTTAGGGAGGGGACATGAACACAGAACCAATACTGTCTGTAGAGTGATACTAGGGAGGGGACATGAACCACTACTGTCTGTAGAGTGATGTTAGGGAGGGGACATGAACTCAGAACCAATACTGTCTGTAGAGTGATGTTAGGGAGGGGACATGAACCACTACTGTCTGTAGAGTGATGTTAGGGAGGGGACATGAACCAATACTGTCTGTAGAGTGATACTAGGGAGGGGACATGAACCACTACTGTCTGTAGAGTGATGTTAGGGAGGGGACATGAACACAGAACCAATACTGTCTGTAGAGTGATGTTAGGGAGGGGACATGAACCACTACTGTCTGTAGAGTGATGTTAGGGAGGGGACATGAACCACTACTGTCTGTAGAGTGATGTTAGGGAGGGGACATGAACCACTACTGTCTGTAGAGTGATGTTAGGGAGGGGACATGAACACAGAACCAATACTGTCTGTAGAGTGATGTTAGGGAGGGGACATGAACACAGAACCACTACTGTCTGTAGAGTGATGTTAGGGAGGGGACATGAACACAGAACCAATACTGTCTGGAGAGTGATACTAGGGAGGGGACATGAACCACTACTGTCTGTAGAGTGATGTTAGGGAGGGGACATGAACTCAGAACCAATACTGTCTGTAGAGTGATGTTAGGGAGGGGACATGAACTCAGAACCAATACTGTCTGTAGAGTGATGTTAGGGAGGGGACATGAACACAGAACCAAGACTGTCTGTAGTGATACTATGGAGGGGACATGAACCAATAATGTCTGTAGAGTGATGTTAGGGGGGGGGAGACATGAACCAATACTGTCTGTAGAGTGATGTTAGGGAGGGGACATGAACCAGTACTGTCTGTAGTGATACCATGGAGGGGACATGAACACAGAACCAATACTGTCTGTGGAGGTACTAGGGAGGGGACATGAACCAATACTGTCTGTAGTGTGATGTTATGGAGGGGACATGAACACAGAACCAATACTGTCTGTAGTGATACTAAGGAGGGACATGAACCAATACTGTCTGTAGAGTGATGTTAGGGGGGACATGAACCAATACTGTCTGTAGTGATACTAGGGAGGGGACATGAACCAGTACTGTCTGTAGAGTGATGTTAGTGGGGGAGGGACATGAACCAATACTGTCTGTAGTGATACTAGGGAGGGGACATGAACCAATACTGTCTGTAGAGTGATGTTAGTGGGGGAGGGACATGAACCAATACTGTCTGTAGTGATACTAGGGAGGGGACATGAACCAATACTGTCTGTAGTGATACTAGAGAGGGGACATGAACCAATACTGTCTGTAGAGTGATGTTAGTGGGGGAGGGACATTAACCAATACTGTCTGTAGTGATACTAGGGAGGGGACATGAACCAATACTGTCTGTAGAGTGATGTTAGGGAGGGGACATGAACTCAGAACCACTACTGTCTGTAGAGTGATGTTAGGGAGGGGACATGAACACAGAACCACTACTGTCTATAGTGATACTGGGGAGGGGACATGAACCAATACTGTCTGTTGTGATACTGGGGAGGGGACATGAACCAATACGGTCTGTTGTGATACTGGGGAGGGGACATGAACCAATACTGTCTGTAGTGATACTAGGGAGGGGACATAAACCAATACTGTCTGTTGTGATACTAGGGAGGGGACATGAACCAATACTGTCTGTAGTGATACTAGGGAGGGGACATAAACCAATACTGTCTGTTGTGATACTAGGGAGGGGACATGAACCAATACTGTCTGTTGTGATACTGGGGAGGGGACATGAACCAATACGGTCTGTTGTGATACTAGGGAGGGGACATGACCACTGAACCAAAACTGTCTGTAGAGATACTAGGGAGGGGACATGAACCAATACTGTCTGTAGTGATACTAGGGGGGGACATGAACCAATACGGTCTGTTGTGATACTAGGGAGGGGACATGAACCAATACTGTCTGTTGTGATACTGGGGAGGGGACATGAACCAATACGGTCTGTTGTGATACTAGGGAGGGGACATGAACCAATACGGTCTGTTGTGATACTAGGGAGGGGACATGAACCAATACTGTCTGTTGTGATACTAGGGAGGGGACATGAACCAATACTGTCTGTTGTGATACTAGGGAGGGGACATGAACCAATACTGTCTGTTGTGATATTAGGGAGGGGACATGACCACTGAACCAACACTGAGACCCCCCCAGCAGCTTACACTCGTAAGAATGTTTACGTATTTATTAACCTATCATGACAAACAACTGACTGTCTTCCCTCAAAGTTTCCCGCTACCTTTTGTTCTACCTTTCTACAGTTGTTTCCCCTATCTTGTTTCAGTGTTTGAAGACCTAGATCTCCCAGTAGAATGTATTGCATATCAGAAACTGAAAGGCTGTCAGCAATAATCTCCACAATACACCCAGTCTGTTGTCCTTGTTCCAGGAATACAGCATTATTTTACAGCACATGTAATAACGGTGAAAAGGACTAAGGCCCTCATTGATTGGTAGTGTTTCTGACTAGCCCTGTATATTTTCATTCTACTATACACTGATTGGTAGTGTTTCTGACTAGTACTGTATATTTTCATTCTACTATACATTGATTGGTAGTGTTTCTGACTAGTCCTGTATATTTTCATTCTACTATACATTGATTGGTAGTGTTTCTGACTAGTCCTGTATATTTTCATTCTACTATACATTGACTGGTAGTGTTTCTGACTAGTACTGTATATTTTCATTCTACTATACATTGATTGGTAGTGTTTCTGACTAGCCCTGTATATTTTCATTCTACTATACATTGATTGATAGTGTTTCTGACTAGCCCTGTATATTTTCATTCTACTATACATTGATTGGTAGTGTTTCTGACTAGCCCTGTATATTTTCATTCTACTATACATTGATTGATAGTGTTTCTGACTAGCCCTGTATATTTTCATTCTACTATACATTGATTGGCAGTGTTTCTGACTAGTCCTGTATATTTTCATTCTACTATACATTGATTGGTAGTGTTTCTGACTAGTACTAGTGTTTCTGACTAGTACTTTATATTTTCATTCTACTATACATTGATTGGTAGTGTTTCTGACTAGTACTGTATATTTTCATTCTACTATACATTGATTGGTAGTGTTTATCATTGATTGGTAGTGTTTATCTCTGCTATCCCTGTCCCTCCTTGCCTTCTCATCCCCTTCTCCCTCCCCTTCCTCTGTCCCCCCCATATTGTGTCTCACTTCCACTAGGAATGGTGAGGCTGATTCCACTTGTTCAGCTTGATAATTAGTGACAATTAGTGACAAAGTAATTTACTTCAAGGAAGCTCATTGAGCAAATGGTGCCAATTAACTCTGGATGCTAATGTACCCAGAAATGCCTAAAAAAAGCCCCCATTATAGACCAGCCGTTTACTACTGAGAGGAGGAGGAGGAGGAGGAGGAGAGGAGAGGAGGCATGGAGGAGGAGGAGAGGAGGAGGCGAGGAGGAAAGGAGAGTAGAGGAGGAGGCGAGGAGGAGGAGAGGAGGAGGAGGAGGAGGAGAGGAGGAGGCATGGAGGAGGAGGAGAGGAGGAGGCGAGGAGGAGGAGGAGAGGAGAGTAGAGGAGGAGGCGGCGAGGAGGAGGAGGAGAGGAGAAGCGGAGGTATGGAGGAGGAGGAGAGGAGGAGGCGTGGGAGAGGAGAGGAGGAGACATGGAGGAGGCATGGAGGAGGAGGAGAGTAGGAGACATGGATGAGAGGAGAGTGGAGGGGGAGGAGGAGACATGGAGGATGAGGAGACATGGAGGACGAGGAGAGAGGAGAGGAGGAGGCATAGAGGAGAGGAGGAGGCATGGATGAGAGTTCTGACTGACTGTTGGTCTTTGCTCTCTCTCTCTCTCAACCTGAGGTGGTGGAACTTTACTCAGCCTTAATGTAGACCCTTGGTTCAACCCATTTTGTCAGCACTCCCCTGTAAACCCTTGGTTCAACCCATTTGATCAGCACTCCCCTGTAAACCCTTGGTTCAACCCATTTGATCAGCACTCCCCTGTAGACCCTTGGTTCAACCCATTTGATCAGCACTCCCCTGTAGACCCTTGGTTCAACCTTTGATCAGCACTCCCCTGTAGACCCTTGGTTCAACCCATTTGTCAGCACTCCCCTGTAGACCCTTGGTTCAACCCATTTGATCAGCACTCCCCTGTAGACCCTTGGTCCAACCCATTTGATCAGCACTCCCCTGTAGACCCTTGGTTCAACCCATTTGGTCAGCACTCCCCTGTAGACCCTTGGTTCAACCCATTTGGTCAGCACTCCCCTGTAGACCCTTGGTTCAACCCATTTGATCAGCACTCCCCTGTAGACCCTTGGTTCAACCCATTTGGTCAGCACTCCCCTGTAGACCCTTGGTTCAACCCATTTGGTCAGCACTCCCCTGTAGACCCTTGGTTCAACCCATTTGGTCAGCACTCCCCTGTAGACCCTTGGTCCAACCCATTTGATCAGCACTCCCCTGTAGACCCTTGGTCCAACCCATTTGATCAGCACTCCCCTGTAGACCCTTGGTCCAACCCATTTGGTCAGCACTCCCTGTAGACCCTTGGTTCAACCCATTTGATCAGCACTCCCCTGTAGACCCTTGGTCCAACCCATTTGGTCAGCACTCCCCTGTAGACCCTTGGTTCAACCCATTTGGTCAGCACTCCCCTGTAGACCCTTGGTTCAACCCATTTGGTCAGCACTCCCCTGTAGACCCTTGGTTCAACCCATTTGGTCATAACTCACCTTAATGTATGTACAAATATACAGTACTATTTCACAGCTTAATGTGTTTTTCTGATGAAACTGTTTTCATGATTGCCTACTGTAATGCATCACCACTTACAGTATATGTTTTTGCTGTTTGTAACATAGGAAAAGGGGTTTATCGATACATCTCCGTTTTGGATTGATAACCTTTTGTGTTATTTTTTAGTGTGTTCCAATTGTCCCAGAAGTGATTAGATTCTCTGGTTTCTTCATTACATTGAGCTGAGGTGCCGTTCTTTCTTTTTCCGTATTTCTGGGTTCTTGTTAAAGTGATTCACCATAGCTAAGAAGTAGACTCAGGTTTTCTGGGTTCTTGTATTGTTAAAGTGATTCACCATAGCTAAGAAGTAGACTCAGGTTTTCTGTGTTCTTGTTAAAGTGATTCACCATAGCTAAGAAGTAGACTCAGGTTTTCTGGGTTCTTGTATTGTTAAAGTGATTCACCATAGCTAAGAAGTAGACTCAGGTTTTCTGGGTTCTTGTTAAAGTGATTCACCATAGCTAAGAAGTAGACTCAGGTTTTCTGGGTTCTTGTTAAAGTGATTCACCATAGCTAAGAAGTAGACTCAGGTTTTCTGGGTTCTTGTATTGTTAAAGTGATTCACCATAGCTAAGAAGTAGACTCAGGTTTTCTGGGTTCTTGTTAAAGTGATTCACCATAGCTAAGAAGTAGACTCAGGTTTTCTGGGTTCTTGTATTGTTAAAGTGATTCACCATAGCTAAGAAGTAGACTCAGGTTTTCTGGGTTCTTGTCTTGTTAAAGTGATTCACCATAGCTAAGAAGTAGACTCAGGTTTTCTGGGTTCTTGTTAAAGTGATTCACCATAGCTAAGAAGTAGACTCAGGTTTTCTGGGTTCTTGTTAAAGTGATTCACCATAGCTAAGAAGTAGACTCAGGTTTTCTGGGTTCTTGTTAAAGTGATTCACCATAGCTAAGAAGTAGACTCAGGTTTTCTGGGTTCTTGTATTGTTAAAGTGATTCACCATAGCTAAGAAGTAGACTCAGGTTTTCTGGGTTCTTGTATTGTTAAAGTGATTCACCATAGCTAAGAAGTAGACTCAGGTTTTCTGGGTTCTTGTTAAAGTGATTCACCATAGCTAAGAAGTAGACTCAGGTTTTCTGTGTTCTTGTATTGTTAAAGTGATTCACCATAGCTCAGAAGTAGACTCAGGTTTTCTGTGTTCTTGTTAAAGTGATTCACCATAGCTAAGAAGTAGACTCAGGTTTTCTGGGTTCTTGTTAAAGTGATTCACCATAGCTAAGAAGTAGACTCAGGTTTTCTGGGTTCTTGTTAAAGTGATTCACCATAGCTAAGAAGTAGACTCAGGTTTTCTGGGTTCTTGTATTGTTAAAGTGATACACCATAGCTAAGAAGTAGACTCAGGTTTTCTGGGTTCTTGTATTGTTAAAGTGATTCACCATAGCTAAGAAGTAGACTCAGGTTTTCTGGGTTCTTGTATTGTTAAAGTGATTCACCATAGCTAAGAAGTAGACTCAGGTTTTCTGGGTTCTTGTATTGTTAAAGTGATTCACCATAGCTAAGAAGTAGACTCAGGTTTTCTGGGTTCTTGTTAAAGTGATTCACCATAGCTCAGAAGTAGACTCAGGTTTTCTGGGTTCTTGTATTGTTAAAGTGATTCACCATAGTTAAGAAGTAGACTCAGGTTTTCTGTGTTCTTGTATTGTTAAAGTGATTCACCATAGCTAAGAAGTAGACTCAGGTTTTCTGGGTTCTTGTTAAAGTGATTCACCATAGCTAAGAAGTAGACTCAGGTTTTCTGTGTTCTTGTCTTGTTAAAGTGATTCACCATAGCTAAGAAGTAGACTCAGGTTTTCTGGGTTCTTGTTAAAGTGATTCACCATAGCTAAGAAGTAGACTCAGGTTTTCTGGGTTCTTGTCTTGTTAAAGTGATTCACCATAGCTAAGAAGTAGACTCAGGTTTTCTGGGTTCTTGTTAAAGTGATTCACCATAGCTAAGAAGTAGACTCAGGTTTTCTGGGTTCTTGTCTTGTTAAAGTGATTCACCATAGCTAAGAAGTAGACTCAGGTTTTCTGGGTTCTTGTTAAAGTGATTCACCATAGCTAAGAAGTAGACTCAGGTTTTCTGGGTTCTTGTATTGTTAAAGTGATTCACCATAGCTAAGAAGTAGACTCAGGTTTTCTGGGTTCTTGTATTGTTAAAGTGATTCACCATAGCTAAGAAGTAGACTCAGGTTTTCTGGGTTCTTGTATTGTTAAAGTGATTCACCATAGCTAAGAAGTAGACTCAGGTTTTCTGGGTTCTTGTATTGTTAAAGTGATTCACCATAGCTAAGAAGTAGACTCAGGTTTTCTGGGTTCTTGTATTGTTAAAGTGATTCACCATAGCTAAGAAGTAGACTCAGGTTTTCTGGGTTCTTGTTAAAGTGATTCACCATAGCTAAGAAGTAGACTCAGGTTTTCTGGGTTCTTGTATTGTTAAAGTGATTCACCATAGCTAAGAAGTAGACTCAGGTTTTCTGGGTTCTTGTTAAAGTGATTCACCATAGCTAAGAAGTAGACTCAGGTTTTCTGGGTTCTTGTATTGTTAAAGTGATACACCATAGCTAAGAAGTAGACTCAGGTTTTCTGGGTTCTTGTTAAAGTGATTCACCATAGCTAAGAAGTAGACTCAGGTTTTCTGGGTTCTTGTATTGTTAAAGTGATACACCATAGCTAAGAAGTAGACTCAGGTTTTCTGGGTTCTTGTATTGTTAAAGTGATTCACCATAGCTAAGAAGTAGACTCAGGTTTTCTGGGTTCTTGTATTGTTAAAGTGATACACCATAGCTAAGAAGTAGACTCAGGTTTTCTGGGTTCTTGTATTGTTAAAGTGATACACCATAGCTAAGAAGTAGACACAGGTTTTCTGTGTTCTTGTTAAAGTGATACACCATAGCTCAGAAGTAGACTCAGGTTTTCTGGGTTCTTGTTAAAGTGATACACCATAGCTCAGAAGTAGACTCAGGTTTTCTGGGTTCTTGTATTGTTAAAGTGATTCACCATAGCTAAGAAGTAGACTCAGGTTTTCTGGGTTCTTGTTAAAGTGATACACCATAGCTCAGAAGTAGACTCAGGTTTTCTGGGTTCTTGTTAAAGTGATACACCATAGCTCAGAAGTAGACTCAGGTTTTCTGGGTTCTTGTATTGTTAAAGTGATTCACCATAGCTAAGAAGTAGACTCAGGTTTTCTGGGTTCTTGTATTGTTAAAGTGATTCACCATAGCTAAGAAGTAGACTCAGGTTTTCTGGGTTCTTGTTAAAGTGATACACCATAGCTCAGAAGTAGACTCAGGTTTTCTGGGTTCTTGTATTGTTAAAGTGATTCACCATAGCTAAGAAGTAGACTCAGGTTTTCTGGGTTCTTGTATTGTTAAAGTGATTCACCATAGCTAAGAAGTAGACTCAGGTTTTCTGGGTTCTTGTATTGTTAAAGTGATTCACCATAGCTAAGAAGTAGACTCAGGTTTTCTGGGTTCTTGTATTGTTAAAGTGATTCACCATAGCTAAGAAGTAGACTCAGGTTTTCTGGGTTCTTGTATTGTTAAAGTGATTCACCATAGCTAAGAAGTAGACTCAGGTTTTCTGGGTTCTTGTATTGTTAAAGTGATACACCATAGCTAAGAAGTAGACTCAGGTTTTCTGGGTTCTTGTATTGTTAAAGTGATACAACATAGCTAAGAAGTAGACTCTGGTTTTCTGGGTTCTTGTATTGTTAAAGTGATTCACCATAGCTAAGAAGTAGACACAGGTTTTCTGTGTTCTTGTTAAAGTGATTCACCATAGCTAAGAAGTAGACTCAGGTTTTCTGGGTTCTTGTATTGTTAAAGTGATACACCATAGCTAAGAAGTAGACTCAGGTTTTCTGGGTTCTTGTATTGTTAAAGTGATTCACCATAGCTAAGAAGTAGACTCAGGTTTTCTGGGTTCTTGTATTGTTAAAGTGATTCACCATAGCTAAGAAGTAGACTCAGGTTTTCTGGGTTCTTGTTAAAGTGATTCACCATAGCTAAGAAGTAGACTCAGGTTTTCTGGGTTCTTGTATTGTTAAAGTGATTCACCATAGCTAAGAAGTAGACTCAGGTTTTCTGGGTTCTTGTATTGTTAAAGTGATTCACCATAGCTAAGAAGTAGACTCAGGTTTTCTGGGTTCTTGTATTGTTAAAGTGATTCACCATAGCTAAGAAGTAGACTCAGGTTTTCTGGGTTCTTGTATTGTTAAAGTGATACACCATAGCTAAGAAGTAGACTCAGGTTTTCTGTGTTATTGTTAAAGTGATACACCATAGCTAAGAAGTAGACTCAGGTTTTCTGGGTTCTTGTATTGTTAAAGTGATACACCATAGCTAAGAAGTAGACTCAGGTTTTCTGTGTTATTGTTAAAGTGATACACCATAGCTAAGAAGTAGACTCAGGTTTTCTGTGTTATTGTTAAAGTGATTCACCATAGCTAAGAAGTAGACTCAGGTTTTCTGGGTTCTTGTATTGTTAAAGTGATTCACCATAGCTAAGAAGTAGACTCAGGTTTTCTGGGTTCTTGTTTTGTTAAAGTGATTCACCATAGCTAAGAAGTAGACTCAGGTTTTCTGGGTTCTTGTATTGTTAAAGTGATTCACCATAGCTAAGAAGTAGACTCAGGTTTTCTGGGTTCTTGTATTGTTAAAATGATACACCATAGCTAAGAAAGAAGTTCTTAGACTCAGGTTTTCTGGGTTCTTGTATTGTTAAAGTGATTCACCATAGCTAAGAAGTAGACTCAGGTTTTCTGGGTTCTTGTATTGTTAAAGTGATTCACCATAGCTAAGAAGTAGACTCAGGTTTTCTGGGTTCTTGTTAAAGTGATTCACCATAGCTAAGAAGTAGACACAGGTTTTCTGTGTTCTTGTTAAAGTGATTCACCATAGCTAAGAAGTAGACTCAGGTTTTCTGGGTTCTTGTATTGTTAAAGTGATACACCATAGCTAAGAAGTAGACTCAGGTTTTCTGGGTTCTTGTATTGTTAAAGTGATTCACCATAGCTAAGAAGTAGACTCAGGTTTTCTGGGTTCTTGTATTGTTAAAGTGATTCACCATAGCTAAGAAGTAGACTCAGGTTTTCTGGGTTCTTGTATTGTTAAAGTGATTCACCATAGCTAAGAAGTAGACTCAGGTTTTCTGGGTTCTTGTATTGTTAAAGTGTTTCACCATAGCTAAGAAGTAGACTCAGGTTTTCTGGGTTCTTGTATTGTTAAAGTGATTCACCATAGCTAAGAAGTAGACTCAGGTTTTCTGGGTCTCTATGTTTTTGGTTGGACAGGATTCTAAATTTCCTTTATCATTGTTAATTTTCTTAGATTGTCTGCTTGACATTTAAAATGTCATTGGGCATTTACCTCACGAGAGGTCAAATATTTTTTTTAACCTTTATTTAACTAGGCAAGTCAGTTAAGATCAAATTCTTATTTTCAATGACAGCCTAGGAACAGTGGCACCTTGTTCAGGGGCAGCACGACAGATTTCCACCTTGTCAGCTCAGGGATTCGATCTTGAAGCCTTTCGGCTACTAGTCCAACGCTCTAACCACTAGGCTACCTGCCACCCTATGCTGTTTAGGTTTTCTACTGCCCTGTTTACACCTTCACTATTACAGTGAAATGTTCTGTCCAGGAAATTGTCTAAAAGGGATTGAATGTGTTGCCTAATAGTTTTTTGGTAGGTTTCCTTACTACTTTCCTTCCATCTATCGCATTTCTTAATATTGTTTAGTTCCTTTGGATTTGATGCCTCATGATTGAGTATTGCTCTGTTCAGGTCAACTTGTGATTTTGCTGTGATCTGATAAGGGTGTCAGTGGGCTGACTGTGAATGCTCTGAGAGACTCTTGTTCAGGTAAGGGATTACCCCCCTGAAATGGACAAAAATGAATGGGAACATATTGCCATTGGACGAAACATATACACAATTTCAAAAATCACTCAATTGGACTGCAGTTCATTCAAACCATATTGCTAATGACAAATGCCAAGTGTCATACATCAAAAATCCCAAAGATGGCGAGCTCGTTCAACTGTTAATTTTCATATTGCAAATGGACATCAAGTCAAGACCCAAGTGTCAAATTTTGAAAATTTGAAAAAATAAATAAATGTATCACCCTCTAAAAAAGTGCTTTTTGGACCGTTTTTTGAAATTCTTTCAATTTTTGGGGTCAATTATACATGTATAAGAACTGTAAGAACATACCTTAGTCATATATTATTGTCATATTATTTTTTCTTGTCCTTAAAGCATATGTTTTGTCCATTTGCAATATGATATCATAGGAAGTCATAAGTCAGTCAAAAGTCAGTGAACCATTGCCAAATGCCATAAGAAATGTCGAAATGCAATATGAACGAATTGAAAGTGCCAAATCAGGATGTTATGTCCATTTGCCATATATGATCATAGGAAGTCGGGTTTCAAATCCCAAAAGTCAGTGAACCATGTCCAAATGGCATTTATACTGCCTAAATGATATATATCACTATGTTAACCTGTCTAGCGTAACCCCCCCGCAACAGCCAGTGAAAGTGCAGGGCGCCTAATTCAAAACAACAAAAATCTCATAATTAAATTTACACCATTTTAAAGATACAATTCTCTTCAATCCAGCCACAGTGTCTGATTTCAAAAAGGATTTACAGCAAAAGCACCACAAATGATTATGTCACCACCAAGCCACAGAAAACACAGCTGTTTTTTACAGCCAAAGAGAGGAAGCAAAAAGCAGAAATAGAGATCAAATTCATCACTAACCTTTGATGATCTTCATCAAAACACACTCATAGGACTTCATGTTACACAATACATGTATGTTTTGTTTGGTAAAGTTCATATTTATATAAAAAAATCTGAGTTTACATTGGCACGTTACGTTCGGTAGTTCTAAAACATGCGGTGATAATGCAGAGAGCCACAATAATTTACAGAAATACTCATAATAAACATTGATAAAAATATGACTATTATACATGGAACTTTAGATAAACTTCCCCTTAATGCAACCGCTGTGTCAGATTTTAAAAAAACCTTACGGAGAAAGCAAACCATGCAATAATCTGAGTACAGCCTTTAGACAACAAAGCAGCCAAAAAGATACTGGGTAGTCAACATTACTCAGAAATAGCATTTTAAATATTCACTTACCTTTGATGATCTTCATCATAATGCACTCCCAGGAATCCCTGTTCCACCATAAATGTTTGATTTGTTCGATAATGTCAGTTATGTCCAAATATCCTCTTTTGTTAGCTTGTTTGGTAAACAAATACAAAAGTGCGTACAGGTCGCGCCGAACATCGGACGAAAAGTTCAAAAAGTTCTGTTACAGCGCGTAGAAACATGCCAACCTAAGTATGGAATCAATATTTAGCATGTTTTTAACATAGAACTTCATTAACCTCTTGAGCTTATGGCTCAATACTGCCCCCGTTGGAGGAAGTGCGTGCCCATAGTAAACTGAAAATATTTTTTTCCAAAATTGCTAATATATGCATATAATAATAATTATTGAATAGAAAACACTCTAAAGTTTCTAAAACCGTTTAAATTATGTCTGTATGTAAAGCAGAACTCTCAGGGCAGCCTTTCTCCCAAACTCTCTCTTGTCAAGAGAAAAGTTGGGTCAACTTTGACGTCATCGCCCCCACCCTTCCCAGGCAGCTACCGATCTGGGAACAGTATGTATTTGTTCAGCGCGATGTCTGCTTTCAATTGGCACGTTCATTGTTTGAATTTCGCGCTCCCTCATCCTTTGGCGGGCGAAAATGCCCGGTTCACTCTCACATACATGCACTCTATTGCGCGCGGCCGATTTGGGGAACGTTCTTTTCCAATAGACACCAGTTGAAGCCGGTTCGTTTGTTCGCGATGATCATTGTTTTACATGATAAAAACATCATTTTGCTCGATTCTGCACTTAGTTTGACCAGTTTAGTCGACATATAATATGTAATTTTGAAGATTTGATACGCAAGAGTGCGGGACCAGAAGGAGCAGAAGTTATTTTGGGTGCATTTCAGCTGAAGCTGTTAGCATATGCTAATACAAAGACGCACAACTTGAAACCAAACGATGTATTGGGTAAGTATGACTCCTTCTACGTCTTCTGATCGAAGAACATCAAAGGTAAGGGAATATTTATGTGGTTATTTTGGGTTTCTGTGGACTCCAAACGTAGAGGAGACACTGCTAATATCTGAGCGCCGACTCATAGCATAGACTAGTGAACGAATTCTGTAACGTTAAAAATAAATGTAACACAGCGGTTGTATTAAGAAGAAGTGTATCTTTGTAACTATATGTAGAACATGTATATTTAGTCATGTTTATTGCTTGTTATCTGATGTTATCTATCGGAGCTATCATAATTTCTCCGGACATTTTGAGTAGCATTTTTTGAAATGTCGTCATTGTAAACAGAGATTTATGGATATTAATGGCATATTATTGAAAAAAAAAAATGTACTGTGTAACATGTAATATTACTGTCATCTGATGAAGATTTTCAAAAGGTTAGTGAATTATTTATTTTTTAATCCTACTTTTAAATTGTATATTTTCTGGGACAAAATGGCCGCCGCTTGCCTTTTGTTTCGGTGGTGGTCTAATATAAATGTGTGCTATGTTTTCGCCGTAAAACATTTTAGAAATCTGACTTGCTGGGTAGATGAACAAGGTGTTTATCTTTCATTTGAGCTATTGGACTTATAACACTCACCCAAAGAGCCCTTATGAGCCCCTCCTTTAGAGTAGAATCCTCAAAACAGGTTCTAAATACTATTGACATCTAGTGGAAGCCTTGGGAAGTGAAACATAACAAATATCACCCTGTATCTACAATGGGGCTGAGTTGAAAAACTACAAATCTCAGATTTCCCACTTCCTGGTTGGATTTTTCTCAGGTTTTGCCTACCATATGAGTTATGTTATACTCACAGACATCATTCAAACAGTTTTAGAAACTTCAGAGTGTTTTCTATCCAATACTAATAAGAATATGCATATATCAGCATCTGGGACAGAGTAGTAGGCAGTTCACTCTGGGCACGCTATTCATCCAAAAGTGAAAATGCTGCCCCCTATCCCAAAAAGGTTAAGCCCTGAATCAACCTAGGTCTATTTGTCATGCATAGTGAGAAAGAAGTGGGACTCTGTCGTCTTTTAGCGATTTTTGGAAAAACGTCCAAAATGACCAGGGGCGCTCCCTATTGGATGGGCACGGGTGGTGGGTTCTCCCTACCCAGCCGTGGACCCCTTGCACCCTCCTAAAGGTATTCAAAACCATTTAAAAAATATTCCTCTTGTAACCCGTTCCAATCACCAGGCGCACGGCTGTCCATTTGCAATATGTTTCAATGTGCATTTACCATCACGAATTTGACATAATCAAAAGTTTTTTCAATGTCGAATCTTATTGCAAATGTACAAAAGTCAGCCAGCAAGTCAGCATCCATCAGTCAATAAGATATCATTCTGACACCAAACTGATGCAAACTGACACCAAACCCACTTTGTCCAACTTGGATAGAAGCCAAATATCACATATTTCAGAGCAGGTCCAAAATTGGCAGCGCCTTCTGTTTAAATTTACTCCGGATGAAAAGTGTGCCCAAACTAAACTTCCTGCTACTCAGGCCCAGAAGCTAGGATATGCATATTTGGATATTAAACACTCTACAGTTTCCAAAACTGTTAAAAATAATGTATGTGAGTATAACAGAGCTGATATGGCAGGTGAAAACCTGAGAAAAATACAGGAAGTGGGATTTTTTTTATTTTGTAGTTTTCTATTGAATGCCATTACAGTATCCATTGACTTAGGACTCTAATTGCACTCCCTATGGCATCCACTAGATGTCAACAGTCTTTAGAAATTGTTTCAGGCTTGTATTCTGAAAAATGAGGGAGTAAGACCAGTCTGACCAGTGTCCCAAAGCTTTTTAAAGCGCACGACAGAGAGCACGACTTTCTTGTTTTCTTTTTAAATTGACGAAGCTTTTGCCCGGATGAAATGGTATTGATTATTATGACTAAAAACAACATGAAGATTGATTATAAACATCGTTTGACATGTTTTTACGAACTTTACTGATGCTTTTCTGATTTTTCATCTGTTTGATGTGACTGCCTTTGAGCCTGTGGATTACTGAACAAAATGGAGGATTCATTGAGTAAATGGGAGTCTTGTGAGTGTAACCATATGAAGATCATCAAAGGTAAGAGATTAAGTGTATCACTATTTCTGACTTGTGTAACTCCTCCTTGGCTGGTAACTGTTTGTAATGATTTGTCTGCTGGGCGCTGTTCTCAGATAATCGCATGGTATGCTATCGCCGTAAAGCCTTTTTGAAATCTGACACCGTGGTTGGATTAACAAGAAGGTAATCTTTAAACCGATGTATAACACTTGTATGTTTTATGAATTTTTATAATGAGTATTTCTGTTTTTGAATTTGGCGCTCTTCAATTTCACTGGATGTTGGCCAGGTGGGACGGTAGTGTCCCACCCTCCCTAGAGAGGTTAAATCATAATAAAAACATAAAACACGTAGTTACGTTCTAGCTGCGGGTCCAGTTCTGACATTGTGTAGGCCTAACTGAGGCGACCCCGAAACCCGAGTTTCAGCTTGATAGGTCATTCGAAGCCGAGCAGCAACCTTAATTGGTGCTGAAAATCCACTTTTCCCGGGCGTTCTATGGGGTCCTTGAATAAGCTATCAAGAGACAGAAACATTGGGGTCCGTCTCTATGGGCCGAGGCGGTTTCAATGCACCCAGTCTTACGACTCTGGGACTTTTCTAAATTACATCATTTTCGTGATGGTAAAAATGAATTGAAGTTATTGCAAATGTACGAGGCTGTTTCTTGGTCTGAGAACTTTCTAGAGCCACATAACTCAACACGCGCTATCGACTTGAGCTCCAGAACAGGTTTCTAAAGTTTCAGAGCTCTAGGACTGACGGTTCTTTGATAATTCGAAAAAACAACTATTGCAGGCTCTGTGTCTCTAAGCCCCACAATGTGTCACTCCATCCTTGCTGTGTGTGTGTGAGAGTTTTTTTTTTAAATATGATGGGAGAAATGACTGATTTACAGTTCATGAGGGTTGCCTAATCACACATATGAAGTTTTGGAAAGAGCTGACCTTTTAAACCCTTCGAAACAGCCTCTATGACCCCAATTTAAGGCACTTCCGGTTGACACAGGAAGCTGAAAGTGAACACATATCCTCCTTGGGGTAGGCTCTGACAAAATATTGAGCTTTAAGTCTTTACATTAAGAACTGACTGATTTACAGAGGGTTGAATGAGTGTGTTATTTCAGAAAATCACAAATTCTCGCAGCGCTCCGAACCCACCTTAACGGATTCATTTGAACATGCTGCAACTGGATCTATTTTTTGGGGGAAAAAACACATTTCATTGACCGTCATCAATTGTACATTGTACGATTTCTCGTAAATTACAATAGATAAATGGCTGATTCTTTTTTTCCTGATACCATAGGTTCATGTCAAATTAGCGCTTTATTTTCGTTTTTGACCTTTAATCCCAGAAAAATGGCCTTAACTCAAAAAGTGTTGAGGCCTCAACGTCATCTTGTTTCTGGGCTAACAGCCCATTAGTCCAAACCTATGCTCACCAAGTTTCATCTTGAAGTCTTTTCCATTTAGGAGAAATGGCCATGTCGTGATTGGTGATGTTTTGTACATTTGCAATAAGATTCCATGCACCATCTGGTGGAATTTACCGTGACAGAGGAAAAATGACCAACATTTTAAAAAATTGTAAAACGGAAACCGAATGTCCGAGAGACTTCGTTTGACTTCCCGGAAGATCTAGCTCTGGTGCATGGCCCGCCACCATCGGCAATTTTTTAAAAGCATTCACGGACGCCTAGTAAGGGACTGTACATTTGCAATATGGAGATTCTCATCGATCATACAGCAAATGCCGAAAAGTGCCCTTCATGTATGGAGGACTTCTGACCAGGGGCTATAGGGCTCTGGTCACATGACTTCCTGTTCTCTTCATAGTGGAGGACTGCTAAATAATATTTAGGTGTTAACTCCAACAAACACAAGTCACAACTTCTATAGGAGGGTTTTGTCTCTGAGAAATACTCACTCTAAAGTCAACAACTACAACTGTAAAACAGTGTCTCTCAGTCTGACTTCCTGCTAAGGGACAGAACTTGACTGGAGAAAGTTGCACTGTTTCATTGTGTGTGTTTCTTTAGAGTACATCACAGTTGATCTGATGGAAGACCTCTGCTCTTAGTCTGCTTCCCAGATGGCACCCTATCCTCTATATACTGCATTACCTTGGACCGGCGCCCTGGTTAAAAGTAGTGCACTGAACACGGTGCAAATTGGGACACAAGCTTAGATATATTCTACTGGAGATATGCTGTCTCAGAACCCAATTCACATCTACTGCATCTTATAAAACTCCTTCCAGAGACCACAGGGACGTTTTCTTCAGCGTCAGAACCCATTCACAGCTACTGCAATTTATATAACTCCTTCCAGAGACCACAGGGAGGTTTTCTTCAGCGTCAGGTAGCATTGATCCAGTCTGCAGGATGTTATCACTCAACAGCCCAACTTCTCCTGTTCTCTCATCCTCCCTTTACCTATTCTCTGTAATCTGGCCCTCCCAGGAAGACATATTTCTGAGTGGGTTCTGAGTTGGGAGCCAGACAGGAACGTAGTGCTGTAGCATTGTGCAGAGCTGGACAAAAGTAGTGCACTATATAGGGAATAGGGTGCGATTTGGGATGTAACCTCTGAGTGTGTAGTGGAGCCGTAGTGCTCATAGTTCAGAGAACTGAAACTTTTCAAATTATCAAACTCCTTCCAGAGACCACAGGGAGGTTTTTATCAGACGTTAGGTAGCATTGATGCAGTCTGCAGGATGTTGACTACTTTGACCAGAGCCAATAAAGCACTATTGGACCCAGAATATCTACAGCCTCTGATTGTGAGTGGGGATTGGACCCAGAACATCTATAGCCTCTGGTTATGAGTGGGTATTGGACCCAGAACATCTACAGTCTCTGATTGTGAGTGGGTATTGGACCCAGAACACCTACAGCCTCTGATTGTGAGTGGGTATTGGACCCAGAACATCTACAGCCTCTGATTGTGAGTGGGTATTGAACTAGGCCGTCCACAGCCTCTGATTGTGAGTGGGTATTGGATCCAGGCCATCTACAGCCTCTGATTGTGAGTGGGTAATCCAGGCCGTCCACATCCCAGAGGCCACTGCTGTCGATCAGATCTCTTTTTATTCTATGCCGGGGCTTCTTTAATACATCAGATGTTTTCTCCTATTCATCATCCTTCTCTGACATATTTATTTCAAGTGGCTGAGTCTTCAAACAGCACCCCAAGTGGTTTAAAATGGTCACTTTGCTTAACGCCGGGAGACTGACGTTGTTCAATCACCTCTCTGAACTGGAGGGTTGAGATGCTGGCCCTGATGATAGGATTACGACCTAAATGGCACCCTATTCTCTACATAGTGCACTACTTATGATGGGGCTCTGGTCAAAAGTAGTGCACTATATACAGTAGGGAATAGGGTGAACGTTTGGGACGTAAACGAGGACTGTATGACTGGATCTACATGGTTATTTACTCAGTTGTCAAGGTTACGAGAAGGCTATACCTTGTGGTTGAATCAGCTCCAATATCACCCTGTCATTCTCTAACTGAATCAGCTCCAATATCACCCTGTCATTCTCTAACTAAATCAGCTCCAATATCACCCTGTCATTATGTCAGTAAATCAGCTCCAATGTCACCCTGTCATTCTCTAACTGAATCAGCTCCAATATCACCCAGTCATTCTCTAACTGAATCAGCTCCAATATCACCCTGTCATTCTCTAACTGAATCAGCTCCAATATCACCCAGTCATTATCTAACTAAATCAGCTCCAATATCACCCTGTCATTCTCTAACTGAATCAGCTCTCTTGTTGACCCACTATAGGTGCTGACTTCCTATCATGTTGCTATTTCCCTTGTCCTTCCTTACGCTTGTTATTTCCCTTCCTCTTGGATGTTATTTCCCTTCCTCACGGTTGTTATTTCCCTTCCTCTTGATGTCCTTTCCCTTCCTCTTGATGTCCTTTCCCTTCCTCTTGATGTTATTTCCCTTCCTCTTGATGTTATTTCCCTTCCTCTTGATGTTATTTCCCTTCCTCACGGTTGTTATTTCCCTTCCTCTTGATGTCCTTTCCCTTCCTCTTGATGTCCTTTCCCTTCCTCTTGATGTTATTTCCCTTCCTCTTGATGTCCTTTCCCTTCCTCTTGATGTTATTTCCCTTCCTCTTGATGTTATTTCCCTTCCTCTTGATGTCCTTTCCCTTCCTCTTGATGTTATTTCCCTTCCTCTTGATGTCCTTTCCCTTCCTCTTGATGTTATTTCCCTTCCTCTTGATGTTATTTCCCTTCCTCTTGATGTTATTTCCCTTCCTCTTGATGTTATTTCCCTTCCTCTTGATGTTATTTCCCTTCCTCTTGGATGTTATTTCCCTTCCTCTTGGATGTCCTTTCCCTTCCTCTTGATGTTATTTTCTGTCCTCTTGGATGTTATTTCCTTCCTCTTGATGTTCTTTCCCTTCCTCTTGGATGTTATTTTCTGTCCTCTGGGATGTTCTTTCCTTCCTCACGGTTGTTATTTTCCGTCCTCTCAGAATATGAAGGCTGTCAGAGTGCACATTTTGAGCCTGTGACTCACTGATGATACGGAGACTGGCTCCGGTACT